>NW_020799266.1:154581-198830 GCF_003259725.1 Athene cunicularia | reverse complement strand
GCCCCCCGCTGGCTCCCCAGACCCCAAACCCGGCAGGTGTCCCCCGCGGCCCTCCCGGGACCCTCCATGGCTGGCGGCTGCTCCACGCCGACCCTAGGGTCCCCCAAAGACGTGCTGACTCCCGCAGAGCCCCCAGCTGGCGGCCATTCCCCTGGGCCCCCCGTCCGCCCAGCCGGGGACTGAGAGCCCCGCAGCGGGACAGACGGACAAGAGCCCCGCTGGGGGGGCTGTGGGACAGACGGACAAGAGCCCCGCTGTGGGGGCTGCGGGACAGATGGTCCGGGACCCCCCCAAGCGGGACAGACACACAGAGACCATCACATCAAGACAGATCTGTGGGACGGGTGCCTCATAGCGCCACGTCCTCTGCCCCAGGAGGACAGACGGACTCTGACTCCTCAGGGACAGCCGCCACCTCCTCTCGCACCCACCTTCGCTGCCCCACACTGTGTACGAGGGTCGGCAGCTGCCGCATGAAGCCACCCCCAGCTCCACCAGCCCCAATACGTGACACGGGGGCATCTTTAGACAGAGCAGGGCCCAGTGTTTGCATGTGCAGAGACCCCAGCTGCAAGGTCCCCCCTTCACTTCTCCATCCTCCTAGTAGGAAAGAGTCCACTGAGGCCCCAAGCTGATTTAGCATCAAACACATTTATTTCACTTTTATTGAATACAAGAACAGTGAGCACACACGCATACACCACCGAGCACTGAAAAGGAGTATGACCGAAGGGGGGAGAGGGAGAACAAGGGAAGAGAAAAGGAGAATTAGTGAAGGAACAACAGAGCGTTGCAGTTGGTTGGTAAGGTGCTTCTCAAATAAAAATAAATATTATTGTTATTATTGTTGCTGTTATTATTACTCATGCATTTGCAGGCCAGGTTTGGAATGAATTTGTGGCATCAGGTAAAAACAGGCACTCGTGTCTCCCACCCCTTCCAACAGAAAGGCCCCTGGAAGAAGACAAGCAGTGATCAGCCATCAGAAACAGCAAGGTGATGGGCAGGCTGGGGGAGCTGAGCCTGTGGGGGCCTCAGTTGTTGCTGAGCAGCAGAAACCCACACCTCTCCAGGCGAACAAGCAGTGAGCTTTTTTTCTTTTTTTATTCAAAGCTTTTAAACACTGCCACCCATTAGACACGCTGCGGAAGCCAGGGACTGGATCTGCTCACTCCAAACATAACTCCTTTCAGTCCAAGCACACATCAAATCTAACTCCGTAAGGCCACTAATTTTAACAGTAACCGACTTTGGAACTATACACAATGTCAAAAGCAAGTATCTAGTTTCACAGTAGCCTCTGGTGGGTTGTCAAGGTGCCAAAGCCAGGTGAGCTCCTCCAACTATGAACCACTCAGTGTGCTGATGAACATGAGCACTGTGTGCAGACCGTGAGCCCGCCACCAGCCTGCCTCGCTATCTGAAAGTGCCACTGCTGATTACAGCTGGTTTGGGTGTATTGAAAAAAGAAAAGATAAAAAAGTAGCCTCTTTGCAACTGCCTTAACTTTTTTTTGGCTGGGGGTCTGGTCTCTAAAGGTAGCTGAAGGTGCTCAGAGGGAAGCTGGGGAGACCCTCATGACCTGGCAGCATGGTGCTAGCCAGCAGCTCTGCCCGTGTCCCAAGCAGCCTGTGCTCACACCTTTCACGCTTGCAGGAGAAACCTCTCTGCCAGGAGAACAGACTTCACGGGGACATACTAGCAAACAACTGGTGAATTGTGGCTGCCAGGGAGCAGGCTCTCTGCTAGGACAGCAAAGGCGGTGAGCGGGGTCTGCCCACAACATCCGCGTGGTGCAGGCTCTCCT
Source organism: Athene cunicularia (assembly GCF_003259725.1). NCBI lineage: Eukaryota > Metazoa > Chordata > Aves > Strigiformes > Strigidae > Athene > Athene cunicularia. The sequence continues at coordinate 197,023 of NW_020799266.1, read as the reverse complement.
GCTCGCTGTCATCCTCCGAGACGTTGCAGGACCTGGCAAAACGCACCTATTTCTGGGCACCGTCTGTGTGAGAGGTGGGAGACTAAAGGCAAAATGGTGCAGAATCGTGGGCCCTTCTGTTTCCACAGGAGCTAGAGACGATTCCAAGAAGGAAACCCGTTTATTTCCTTTCCTTTCTGATTTTGGTTCCAAGTCTACCCTAACCGCCTGGTTCACAGTGTACGAGGCCCTGGGCTTGGCCCATGATCCTCTTCCAAAGGCAGCCGTAGGGGAAGCCTGTGGCTAAAGGCTGAGCTGGGATGAGTTGGGGGAAGGCAGCTCCACTGACATCTCCTCAACATGTGCCTTCTTATGCAGAGGGCTCTCTCGCCCAGCCTGGGATGGCAGGGACGCTCTGCACTGATGGAAACAGCACTGTCTCTCCAGTGCCCATCCCCAGGCAGGTTGGGGGAAGGGTTGCCATTGCCCCACCATTGCTGCCACCAGCCCTCATTGCTGCCACCAGCCTCGGGCAGCCCCTGCCATCACACCCTGGGCAGTGGGGGAGGCAGGTCAGGAACAACCTCTCTGCCTTCGACCCTACTACAAAGCTCAAGTAACTTCATTACTGGGATCCAGAAACAAAGCAAAACCACCCCAACCACCAGCATGGCTCAGTGGGCTGGAGAGGAGTGATGAACGCGGTCCTGTGGCTGCCATCTTGCTCCCAGCTGACTCCCATGCTCTGGGTGGGGGCCGGGGAGATGATCCTGCCTACAGCTGCCAGAGCCGCAGCCTCAACCTCCCTCCCTGCCCCTACAAGTCACCACTGACCTTCCACATCCAACCACCATACACTGCAGATCAGCCGCCGGGACATCTGTCTCTCACCCTCTCCCCTTCCCCCCCTAAAACAGCAGCAGCTGAAACCTTCCCCGTTCTCTTCTTGCAGGACTGAGAGTCCCACGTGTGATCTAAGAGTCTCAAAATACACCAACCACAGTCAATCAAATAGTTAATAATTTAAAAATGTCGTCATTATATTTACCAGCACTGTTGAATTATTTCAGTATTGTTCCCTCCCTCCCCCCTCGTTATATATAATAATATACATAACTTAAATGCACATCCATATGAAACCCTACAGGCTGCTTTTTTATAAATGAGAAACCATATACATATCATTTGTTTTGTTTGAAATTAAATCCATTCTTAAATACCTTCAGAGAACAAGAGGTTGGACAAGTGCACAGAGAAGAAGATAAGGAAGGGAAGGGGAAGAGTTAACAGAACCCCAAAAGATGCAAAAGAACCAGCATGGAATGAGGAGAAGGGCGAAACAACACTTGAGAATCGGAAAATAACTCTAAGGTAATAAATTCAATGGTTTTCTCTCTTCTTTCCAGAGGTGGGGAATGGTTTTGCTTCTGCTTGTGTTTTTTTAGTTCAGTTTGCTTATTTCTTGCTTTGTTGCAAAGCAGTTTTCCTTTCCATTCAGTGTGCAACAAATGAACTCATGATTGTGTATTCTTTAATGTAACATGCAAGATGGTGGCTTATTGTGTTGTTAACAATATTATTGTTGTTATTTTTTTTAACCTTATTTTATCACCAATCCTGTAAATTCTTCTATTTTTCTGCAGAGGGTTGGCTTTGTTTGTTGGTGGTGGTGTTTGCTATTCATTTCCAGCATATAGCAGCAGTGCAAGGATGCATTTTGTTTCCTGTTTTTTATATATATATATATATATATATATGTATGTATATATATATATAATATATTTGCTATTCCTTTTTAAAAATTTTTGTCTCTTGCCAAGAACATTTCAGCCAGGATGTCTATGTCTTGCTGACAAATCCAGCATGAAGGCTCCTTCTCCCGCTGTTCTCCAGGTTTGAATACAGATGCCAACTTCAATGAATATGTTGGTCAAGATTCCTGTACAAGGCAGATGGAAATGACCAGTCATGGGGTGCTGATTTCTTTGGCTATAAAAGGGGTCCTCTTTGTATGAGGCCACTGCACAGTAAATTTGCAAACACTTGGGGCCACAGTTTGCATTTAATTACCAAGACCTCTGGCAATTAGCAGGAACTCTTAATTTATTGGGCTGGTGTTGGTGCATGGGGGAGATGAGGATGAGTCACTGCTCCCTTATTTTAAGCCATTCAATTAAAACTGGGTGGCTCCCTAAAGTGATGCTGAAGTGTCTAAGGCTTGTTTGTTTGTACTGTGTGACAGGAAGTAAGATTAGACAGATGCAAGAGCCTCTTCTGACCTTCCAAGCTGCAATGGAGCTGGTCGCTTTTCCAAGCTTAAGAGCTGCCAATCAAACTCTTCATATGATAAAGAAACACAAAATCATATTTTCAAAGAGGCCTCTCAAAATGCACCTGCAGCCTGGCTGGTGACAGAGCTGCTCATACATTTTTCAGCAGTGAAGCTGCTTTCAGAAGCTCCCCCTCTCCTTCCCACCATGCTCCTCCGCCCCTCAGCTGCTCTGACACAGGGGTCTGTTGGGCTGTGCCACCACCCAAGGGCTGCAGCAGCCCAGCTGATGGGGAGCAATGGGGGCAGAGCGGGGGGCTAAGAGTGGGGCAGGAGTGAGTCCTCAAACCAGCTTTTGCCCTGAAGAAAAATGTCTGGGGCTGTGACTGCTTTGGGGCATCTGCAGGGAGGCACAGACCTTGTGTGCTGCTGCCCGTACCTGCCTGTGTATGAAAGGACAACCTGGGGATCTGAATGGGCCTAAAGAAACCTCTTTTTTTACAAACACTGCTCTGATACTTTGGACTGGCTTTGCAGAACCTGCAGCCAAGTTTCTCAGCCCATCCACAAAACTGGTATCACCAGGTCCTTTCTTCTTTACATGCAAATGACTCTGACTCCTCTGCTGAGCAAGGTGACATCTGCAGAACTGCTTCTGGTAGCATGGCACTGGCTTTCTAACCACAACCAGGTGGCCATGCCCAGAGCCACCATCACACAGGGACAGCTGGTCAGGAGCGGCCTCTCTTAGTGCCAAGGAGCAGAAACACCTACCAGCACCTGCAGCTGGTGGGGATCAGAGACACTTGCCCAGTCACATGCACCCCTACGCAGCAGGTATAAATCCTACCTGGTAACTTCACCTACCTGAGGTTTCTTGTCCCTTTCCTCTGGAGAAGGTTCTGTTTCTCTGTATACCACAGCTTTGGTTACCAGCATGTCGGGATGTTGTAGTTTTGCTTCTTTGATTGCTAAAGCCAGTGCCTAGAAACCAGAAGGATGAAAGCATTTGTTGTCACTTCCCTTAAATCTGGTACGTTGCTCTCAGCCAGACAGAACAGGTGGACAGAAAGCAGCTGGAGCCCACCACTGGGAAGCTTCATGCACTGCCTTTCTCTTGCTGTTTTTTTTCTGTAGATCTGCGCTATGTACCAGGCTCCCTAATGAAACCCAAGCAAAAGGAACAGCAGTAATTCTCTCTGCATGAAAAACCTAGAAAAATCTACAGTAATAATCTAATTATATTTATTATAATTCTAAAAATGTCTAAGAATTATTTTAGAGCATTTTAAATACTTTAGCTCTTTATTATTTCTTCTTAAACAAAAAATCCCAAAGGGATAGGCCACAGGAAAATGACCCCGTGGCCCTAGACATCTGTGTCAATCCCTTTTATTTTATCATAAAAGTTTGTCACTTTTTGTTCCTCTTTTACAGAGGCAGGTGTCTCTACCATCACTTGCAGTGAGTCAACCTGTAATGACACTGTGTTGGAAAGAGAGGAATAACCTGCATCACTTTGGAGTATTTTCACAGAGAAAGGGCAACTGGAAATGTATTTTAAGAAAATAAAAAGGTGATCCCATCACTGGTCTCTGTGTTGGGATGTAACCTTTACCACTGCTCCACTGGGCACTGATGGGAGCTGGGCTGGGGCTTCACACCGGTGCCACTGCACCCTGTGGGGACCTGCACTGCCAGACAGAGCTGGTAGGTTTGGGGCATCAAGGGCCAGGTTTTGGAGAGAAGGGCTAAACAGGCACAAGCCAGAACCAGAAGCGTGTGGCACTGCAGCTGGGGGCAGCCAGAGCCGGGCAAGGCCAGGGCATCCTGCTCCTACCTGGTCCTGGTCCACATCCTCATCTCCTGTGATGATGATGCGCTTCTCTATTCGGGTCTCGGAAAACCCTCCTTTCACAGTCTGCACAACAAGAAGGAAAGCACTCACCCACAGCTCTCTGAGAAGCCAGCTCCTGGTAGATGTAGCTCTGCCCATGGAGGAAGGACACTGCCAGAATTGCCTTAGGAAGTCCCCCCATAATTTAGCGTATCTCCCACTATGCTAGACTCAGTGAGTGGTGAGAACTGGCAAGACACAGCTGGTCACAGGTGGGGAGGAAAGCAAAAGGCCCAGGTGGCAGGTACTGAGTCCCCTCTTTCCTGCCCAGCTCCCTCACTGAGCTTCTGCTTTCATCTATGTGCGCTTAATTTGGGAATGAAATGGCCATGGGCGAGGTCCTCTGATGCAGCCTCATCTCCTTCATTTCCTACCATTGCTCCCTCTTGCCTGTGCCACTCCAGCTCTAATAAACCCAAAGCACCCCATGCTAACACAGCTCCCATCACTGACACAAGGCCAGATGCTCCAGCACTGTCGCTGTGGGCTTCTTGGGCCAGGGGGACCTGGGGTCTGGTTCTAGGTGCATTTCGGAACGCTCACCCCTGTTGCACAGGCAGGGACGTGCACGCACGCTGATCAGCCTAATTCAGAATCCCTCCCACCCATGCAGTTGGCTTCAGGAGGTCAGTGATGTTGCGTGCTGCTCACCTTGTCACCCCAGCAACTCCCCGCCCTCCCAGTCTACCAAGGAGCAGAGGTGGTCACAACACGTTCCCAGTCCCCACAGGTGGTAGGCAGGGGATGAACACTCGATGCCTGGCTGTCCCTGCCTGCAGCCAGCCATGCTCATCCCTGGCTGGATGGGACAGGCTGACCTGGGCACTGGGCACTGTGCTGGCTCACCATCCCCCACGGGACAGCATACACTTTTTTGCCTTGTAAGGAGAAGAGGGGCATTTTCTGCTGGACCAACCACAATACAAATCCACCCATCCTCAAATTCCAGTGGCTTGTGTCAGGTTGCCCCCTCTGGAACTGCTCTTACCTTGGTAACGTGGGTAGTGGTAGAAGTGGAGAGGGTTTCCGCAGTGGCACTGAATATGCTGGTGAGCACTTCCTTCCCTGCGGAGCCGCTGGTGATCTGCAGGACAGAGAGCAGCAGCATCAGTGGGGCTGCCACAGGGGAGCCCCCAGCACTGGCTCCTGAAGAGCTGGGACCTTCCCAATGGCATGTACCTACTCAGCCAAGCAACAGAGGGAAGCAAGTGGCAAGGAAAAAAAAAAAAAGACACTGTGCTGTGCTTCCAACTGGACCTAGTTTTTTGGGGGGGCAGGGAGAGGTTTTCAAGGTACCCCAAGCCCAGAGCCCCAGGAAAGGGCCTCTGCAGCAAGGAGATGATTTCATGGCTGCATTTCACAGAATCATCTCAGTTGGAAAAGACCCTGAAGCTCCTCCAGTCCCAACCATGAACCTCACACTGACTGTTCCCAACTCCACCAGATCGCTCAGCGCTGGGTCAACCCGACTCTTCAACCCCTCCAGGGATGGGGACTCCCCCGCTGCCCTGGGCAGCCCATTCCAACACCCAACAGCCCCTTCTGCAAAGAAATCCTTCCTCAGAGCCAGCCTGACCCTGCCCTGGGCAGCTTAAGGACATTACCTCTTGGCCTGGCACTGGCTCCCTTGGTTCAAGAGACTCATCCCCCCTCTCTGCACCCTCCTGGCAGGGAGCTGTAGAGGGCCAGGAGGTCCCTCAGCCTCCTCTTCTCCAGACTAAACCCCGCAGTTCCCTCAGCCGCTCCCCAGCAGACCTGTGCTCCAGACCCTACACCAGCTCCGTTGCCCTTTTCTGGCCATGCTTGAGTCATTCAATGGCCTTTTTGGGGTGAGGGGCCCAAAACTGAACCCACTCAGCGAGGGGCGGCCTCACCAGTGCCGAGCACAGGGCTCAGATCCCTTCCCTGTCCCTGCTGGCCATGCTATTGCTGACACAAGCCAGGATGCCATTGGCCTTCTTGGCCACCTGGGCACACTGCTGGCTCATTATCAAACCCCCCAGGTCCCTCTCTGACTGGCAGCTCTCCAGCCACTCCTCCCCAGGCCTGTAGCCCTGCTGGGGGTTGTTGTGGCCCAAGGGCAGCCCCCGGCATTTGCCTTCAGTGAAACTCCCCCAGTTGGGCTCAGCCCATGGCTCCAGTCTGTCCAGCTCTCTCTGCAGAGCCTCCCCACCCTGGAGAGATCAACACTCCCACCCAGCTGGGTGTCATCTGCAAACTGACTGAGGGTGCCCTCGATCCCCTCATTTAGATCATCAATAAAGATGTTAAAGAGTTTCGCTCTTCCCCCTCTATCCTCAAGCCACCCTAAGTGCAGAGCTCTCAGCCTGCTTCTAGCTTTGTCCATCCCGCTTTGCACAGCAGGGATTGAGAAGGGTGTGCTGGTGCTCCCGGCTGCACAGAGTGACAAGCCTGGGGCACCACGTGGCATTTGGCCAGGCCTGACTCCATCAAAACAAGGCAACAGAGCAGAAGAACATTTTACAGAGGAAGGCCTGCTGCTGGGCAGGGTTGCTGATGGCCATGACCTCCACTGGGAGTCAGAAGACTTGGTGTGTGGCCTTGGGTGGCCAGGCAGAATACCCAGGGCTAAAGATATCTCAGCCTGCTATGTGACTTCACCAGGGACTGGGCTTTGTTTTAGGAATTATTCTCTCCCAGAAGACGCTCAAGGTACATATCTGGCACAGGAAAAAGGCCATGGGTAGGGGTTCCCCTGCCATCTTGCTCCCCAACCTTCAGAGCATCCTTTTGCTTCTCCCAGTACCAACACACCAGCCAAGGGTGTTGGGAACATGGAAGGGGACCCTGTGGAACCAACTCCAGCCCACCCCCAGTCCCCACAGGGCCGCCTCCCTCCCTCCCTCCCATTTGGCCTGGCTGGTGGTGCCACATCCCCCTCCTCACCGGCGAGAGGGAGCGAAGGTCTGTCGTGGGAACAGCCCCTTTCCCAGCCTTGGTGCTGTGGTCCTGAAAGAAAAGCAGATGATCACGTTGGCTCGGATGCAATGTGGGGGCAAACAAGGCAGGTCACCCTCTGCAGATATCCCCAGGGGGGAAGGGTTCCCCCCCAGCACAGCCAGCCCCAGTCACCCTCGCCGGAGCAGAGGGACCTCAGGGCACAGCGGGTCCCCCAGCACTCAAGGGGTCAGCCCTGCTTACTGAGGTCGCCAGTGCAGTCTCTGCGGTGCCAGCATGAGCAGTGGCTGTGGTGTCCCTGCTGCCCGGGGTGCCTCCTTCCACCTGCCAGGGCAAAGGAAACCTGGTGAGCCTGGAGGTGCCAGGGAAGGGGTGACACTCGCAGGGATGGTGCGGCCATCCCTGCTGCCAGAGAAAGCCAGGGAGGGCCATGAGGCCATGGACACGTGCAGTGCAGCAGGTATGGTGGCCATTGCCCTCTGGAGATTGTCCCCATGTGCCAGTGCTGCCCAGCAGCACAGCAGATGGAGCCAGGGACACACACAGAATATCTCTGGGTGGGCTTTGGTTTGGTATTTTGGGGATTCCAGCAATAAAAGGGTGATCAGAGGCCCCCTAACCCGCCCTCCCAGTGCTGCTGCCCGAGGACAGGTTTTGCTGGACTGAGGCTTGGCAGAGCCATTGGGGAGCAAGGCCACAGGAGGATGTAGCCACCATGTCACCTGGGCTGCCTCTGTGGTGCTGACCTGGTGGGGAGCAGAGCCATCTGCTTCAGGCTTCTTCATGCCTGGGCCCAGGCTGACGGTCACAGCATCCATTTTTGGTGCTGATGACTGCAGAGGAAACACAGCAAGTCAGGCACTGGGGTACGATGCCAACAGCCCTGAGTATCCTTATGCACCAGCCCCCATGAGCAGAGCATCTCTGCCCCACTCCTTGGCAGGTGCCACACGTTTGTTGTCCTTCAAGCCGTTATGCAAAGCCCTACCTAGGCAAAGAGCAGAGGCCAGGCTGCTGCCCTGGGCAGGTGGCCACCGTGCAAAGGGCCCTGTGTGACTGACATACCCCAAATCAGACTTGATGTTCTGTCCCTGGGGTTTTCAGGGATTTTTTTGGATACAGACACCATGGGTTATGTCACACTGGTCTTCAAAAGGTGAGTGACACCCACCAAATACATTTCACTTGTGCCCTGCAGCAGGTTTATGATCTGCACCAGCTCCTGGCGGCTGTGGTTATACCCAGGGAGTCAGAACTTCAGGGGAATGGAGACAGGTTTTCAGCGCTTCCTTGCTACAGGAATCTGGAGCTTCCAAGCACTCCTGCACAGGGTCTGCTTCGCCAGTACTCAGCATTCCTGAGCCAACAGCCTCCCCTGCCCAGCGATGGCCATGGGGCATGGTGGAGCTCATCATCCATGTCCACAGTCCCACTGTGACCCTGCATCCCATGGCACAAGTTTTTCAAGGTTAGTTCAGAGAAACCTCCCTCTAATTCTGCAGCTTTATCCTGGCTCCAGGTCTGGACTCACCCTGGCAGCTCCAGGCAGCGTTGGGGACTTACCTGTCAGGGCTGGAGGGCTGCCCCAGCGCTGACTGGGCAGGAGATGGCCCTGGCCTGGCACAGAGGCAAGGCTACATTTCGTCCGAGCTGAGGCTGGCTTTACTGTCCTCTCCCTGTGGCATAAACTCAACTTCCACATGCATGCTGCATGCATTTGTCTTCGCCCTGTTATAGTCACTCCCAGCACAGGAGTGACCCTCCACGAGCTTTGGAAAGTCTCCCACAGGCTACTCTGTAAATCCCTCCCAGACCTAGCACGACCAGAGAGATTAGTTGGCAGCACATTTCACTACACAAACTGGTCACTGACTTCATGCAAAACACAAGGACAGAACTGTTGGTTAGTGACACGTGCCTTCCCAGCTGCTGACATGCTGTAGTGGTGCAAGGGACAGGGTGGGCAGTCAAACACAGGGGATTACAAGATGACGATGACTTCTTATGGTTAGCAGCACGCAAAACACACGACATAGCCATGCAACAACAGACGACAGTGTGCGCCAGGGGAAAACAGCTACAGCGGACAGGAACCTGGGGATGTTTGAAAGCTAGCATGCTCTTCCAAACCAGTGTGGGAGTGCACATCAGCGAGTAATACTGGCCACCAGGACAAGGAACATGGAGGCATGATGCACTGAGACAGTCTCAGTGGAATGGTGTCCCTGTATACCTCTAGATGGGAGACATCTGGGCTGGGTTGGGAGCCCTTCTCCCCGCCTTTGACATCCTCTTCCAGTCCAGGAATTACTTTGTCAGTGTGCTGGAAGGAAACCAGGCCTTCGTCTTCTGTTTCACTTTTGTCCTTGTCCAGCTCAGGCAGGCTCCGGGAGATGTCCTCAAAGGCTGTGCCATGGAAGTCACCAATAACTGTGAAGTCCACCTCTGCTTCCAGGCTGGAGGTTGAGCTGACCGTGATGCTGGAGCACTTGCGCTCGATGGCCAGGTGGTTGTCCTTCAGAAAGACCGAGTCCTTCTCCTGGTCCTGCTCCTCGTCACCAGTGTCACTCTCAGGAGCTCTGTGCCGAGGTGGCTTAGCTTTCTCCTCAGCGCCCTCCCTCAAGCCCGCTCTCTGAATGAGACACAATGGCGGAGAGAGACGGAGACAGTGAGCACCACACGGCGTGGCAGCGCTGGCAGTGCCGACGGGGCAGAGGGGAGGAGGAGGAGGAGGAGAAAGAAGGCTGCAGCAAACATCACAGAGTAGAGTCAAACACAACTCAAGCATGGAGACTCAAACCTTTCTGACAGCAGCGACTTTGCAGGAGTGGAGTGGGGGAGAAGTGTTATTCAATCTGATTTTGCCAAAAGTGTATTGGTAATTAATCATCTCACAAAAGGGTCAGTCACACAGAAAAGCTTGGCCAGCTTGGGAGGCACGTCCGTGCACCCAGTGGAAGCAGATGTATGCAAAACAACAGGTCTGTTAAGAGACATTCAGAAACAGCTCAGATGCCAGTGCTATCGTATGTCAGTAAGGTTGGGCACTCAAAAAAAAACCCCAAAAACAAACGAAAGGAAAGAAAGAGAGAAGAGTTTGAAAGAAAAGGGCCCCACCAGCCACACGTGGTGAAGGAGAAGCGAAGGAGTGTGCCAATTCCACTGAGCATCTGCGTGGGCCCTGCGGAGCACCACCCCAGGGGGAGGAGGACCAGCCATCCCCCAGCCCTGCATGACAGGGCAGCTGCCTGTGCTGGGGAGTGAATCTGCTCCCCTACCACAACACCTCCCCTCCAGAGGCCTCATGCAGCCGGGGGTGAGTCTTAGGGATGAGCTGGTTGAGTGTTTGGTCAGTGTAATTGACAGCACGATCAGAGCCAAGGGATGACCTCCCTCCTCCCTCCGTTAGCTCTACACCAGACATGGACATACCTCTCAACTCCACCATCAGAGGGTACATTTGTCCTCGCCACACTTTGCCATGAAGCCATGGGAAATCTAGATCCATGCTGGACTTTGCATCTCACTCTAGGCAGCTCTCCCTTAGGAACAGCTCTAAGCCCACTGATGCCAGAGGAAACCCACCTCCTGAACTCTGGTCCAAGTGTTTGCAGCCAGAGCCACCCCTGCAATGGGCCAGGCTGTGCCAGCACAACCTTCCCTTGGCACTGCTGGGAGGTTGAGAGGTATGAGAAACAGGGTGTCAAAAAAACTCAAGAGGAACACACCTGCATACATGTTTTCGTGTGTGTGTGTGTGTATGTATAAATATATACATAACAGCTCTGCAATGGGGAGAGGAGCTGGAAGCACACAGCCCTCAGCTGGTTAATGTGAGCTTTCACACTACAGTAAGAAGCAGTTAGTAAAACAGCACTGAGACCTGGAAGACCACTGGAACAGCAGTCTTTAAATTCTCTTCTTTCAGGCTGGATTTTATTGACGGGTGAGATAAATCCTTTTCTTCCCCACCTGGTTCCTGAGATTTGCTCTGGATTAGAGAAAATGGTTAGTTGTAAGGAAATGAACTCTACAGGTGCTGATCTAGAGCTTACAAGAGCGAAGAAAGCTATTTCATCATCCAGCCACCAGCTTGCTGAAGACAGGGGAGGGTGGGTGAGGCTGGCGAGCTAAGCAAGAAGGGATATCAACATAAGAAATGCAAGGGTGAAGCTGGAAGCGTGGGCACGCTGCTGCTAGGTGTGTGTGCGTGTCTGTGACAGTCGCAGCTCCTTCAGCCACCCCCCGTCTCCCTTTCCTGCTCCTGGACATGAAGCTTGGGTGCCCGCTCTTGGGTTTAGCGAGCGGCATTCTCCAGGGAGCCAAAATGTTGGGGGGTTGGGGTGGGGGGGTGTCACAAAACAGAAGCTAATGAACCAACTGGCCAGCGGGTCTGCATTCAGCAAATAAGCCTGACCACACACACACATAAAAGGACAGGGGATGCAAAGCGACTGCTGTCAGTCAATGGATGTGTGAGGAGCCACCGAACATGATAATAAAGAGCCACACAACATGCGCATGAACTTTCCGTCCGGACAGTTCATTGGAAGAGTTACCACGGCTTCTGCCAGTGTGAGTTCGCAGCCAGAGTCAGGGGAGGCCAGGTCAGCACTGTCTTCTCCTTCGTGCTCCGGGTCAACAGAAACATCTTCCTTCAGAGAGAGAGGCTGGGAGGCGTCTCCCAAACCAGCCCCTTGCCCAAGGGCCAAGGAGCCCACACTGGATGCAGGTCCCACCGGAATGACTGGTGCTGCAGGTGCTGAGGCAAGGCCTGTGTTCAAAACCATATCTTGTGCCAGACCCATCTTCCCCCTTGCTTTTGCTGATGTCTCAGCTTCAGGCACATGCTCTTGTACCTCCTGGGCTGCCCTTCTCTCCGCTTCGCTTTGCTCGAACATCTTAATCTTAGAGGCTACTGAGGTTTTCCTGTAGCTCTCGCTGTCCTGCCAGCTACCTGGGGCCACAGTGACATCTCCATGCTCCTCTGATACTGGTCCTGTCCTCCCAGCCACACACATCAACAACCCAGACTCTGTTTGATGTGCCCCACTGCTCACATTCAGCTCTCCCCCACCTTCACAGATCAAGGTAGAGAGTCGGTATGTCTTGCTTCCTTGACACAAACCTGCTACAGGGGTGTGGGAGTGTGGGACATCAGCAGCTTCTTTGGGAGGAGACTTATCCTGCGAAGGATGCCCCAGAACACGGTCACTGTCCCTGGTGGTTTCTCCTACTGTAGGGCTCCTGCCCTGCAGATCTTGTCCCACATTAAACTCTAAGTCCCAGGATGGCTCTTGTCCTTTGAGATCTGCAGTGTGGAGCAGCCCTCTAGCCACAGAACCCTCTTGGGGCAGGTCTCTTATTATGGCCTCAGTCTGTTCCTCTGATTCTTCTGCCTTGGGAGGCAGCTCTTCCAAGCAAAGGCTTTTCTCAGGGGACAGTTCTTCCATCCCACAGCCTTCAACTCTGGTCAGCTTCCCTGATGTGGGCCCTATGTCCTGGGAGAGCTCTTTTATCATGGGCTTCTCCTCCTGGAGCGGCTCTTCTGTGGCAGGAACTTTCCTCTGGGTTGCCCTCACTGTGACAGGGTCCATGTCCTGGGCCACCTCCCCTGTGGCTGAGTCTCTGACCTGGATCAGCTCTGCTGCAGCATCTGAGTTTTGGGGTGGTCCTCCTGCAACAGGACTTGCACCTTGGTGTAGTTTCCATGCAGCAAAGCCCATGTCTTGGGGCTGTTCTTCAGACTCAGGATTGGTACCTCTGGGTATTGTCACTTCTGCTACAGGGCTGATGTCCTTGGGTGCTCCTTGGCTGACTACAGGGCTTGCGTCCTTGCGTGCCACCTCCACGGAGGGGTTCACATCTTTGGGTATGCCCACATCTCTTACAGGGCTGGTGCCCCGAGACAGGTCTCTACCCTCAGGCTCAGCACCTGGGGCTAGCTCTGCAGGGTCAGGGCTGGACTGCTGGGGAAAGGACACAGGGGTGGGAATGCTGGGTTTATCCCCTTCCAACCCTGCAGTGGCGTGAGGGTGGCCCTGCTGAGGCACAGCTGATGGAGGTGACTTGGTCTCTATCTCTTCCATCTGAAGAATCTCTTTGGCACTTTCCTCCTTGTCACCACCTGCTCCAATTCTTCCCGAGAGCCCCAATGCTGCTGTGCTGAAGTCCAGGCTCTGCACTGGGCTCCCTCTGTGCTCCTCAGCCTTGTGGCCATCCCCTGCCAGGCCACATGGCTTCAAACCTCCCATTGGGCTTTGCAGATCCACCTCCTCTGGTCCCACCTCTTGGGACCACGGCAGGGCTTTGCCTCCCTTGAGTGCTTCACAGCCTGTCAGATGAGCAGATGCTTTCTCTTGGTGTAGGGACAGCCCTTCCTCCCACCCTGAGGTGGGACATCCTGTCCCGGGCTGCTCTGGTGCTTCAGCAGGTTTTCCAGACACTGCCCTGTGTTGCTGACTGGCTGAGGAAGAGGGTTGGAACCCTTCTGCCGCAGGTGCCGCATGCCCAGATCCCTCCCTGGACACGTTCACAGGGGCTTCTGGTCTCTCCTCCAAGCCAAGCCATCCACTAGTCTCCAAAAGCAGGTGTGCTTTACTATCCTTCTCCTCTCCCTCTGGATCTCCTAAGTAGATGATCCTCTGGGTTGCAGAAGTCTCTGAGCTGTCATCACTAGCCTTCACTTTAATTTTAACGAGCTCTGTGCCTGTGGCTGGCACTCTGGCCTCCTGCTTCCTGGAGGCTGCAGAAGAACACTGCTTGGAGATCACCTCACTTTCTCCCTGGGGAGGCTCTGGCCCCAAATTATTTGCCCTTTGCCTCTCCTCAGGCTGCTGACATGGTTTGGGCAGACCTGGCTCACTGGTGGTTGCTTCCTCGCTCTGTTCTTGGGGCTCCTCCTCTGTGCTCACAGCTGGCAGGCGCTCTGCCTCCTGTCTGGGCTCCCCGCTGGTTTCCTTTTCATAGATCTCATCCTCCCAGACAGACTCAAAATCCTCTGGACTAGCAATCATTTTTGCTCTTGTCCGGGTATCCAGGGCTGCATCTGCTGGCTCTTCCTGGCCTGCCATTTCCTTGGCTTTCCCTACTGCCATCTCCACTTTCGATATGCTCTCACTCATTTTCACCTCTGAAGTACCTGCATGTGTTTCTTCTTTCTTGACTCCCAGAGCTTTCTTTAGAGCTACTGCTTCCAGCCTAGGAGTTTCTCTCTCTATAAATACCCAATGCTCCGAGCCCTGCATTGCAATTGGAGCAAGAAGAGTTAGCATCAAACATACTTTACCTAACAGCTGATGACTGCTGTCATGAGTTAGAGAAAGCTGATCTGCCTCAGACAGGACTGTCTGAATGATTACTATTATTCATGCAAGAGTTGAGGTAGGGTCTATACAAAGAGCCTGGCAACTCGCTGATGGAGAGAAGTGACTGAAAATAAGGGGTCTGATGCTGTGACGGGGACTGAGATGCTCTATCCTCTCCAGGGACCACTTTTTGGGTGGTGGCTCACTGACATACCTGCAGTATCTGCAGGTTTCTTGGAAGTACAGAAGTGGGAGCAATGCTCCCAGCAGACGCATTAGCAACCATCAGGGTTATCTCTCATGAGGCAAGGGAATGCAGCTGGTTAAACCCAACGGGGACTGCCTGTCTGACTCCTGTTTTCCACTAGCTCTAGCAATTTCCATGAGCAAAGGGTGAGATTTCATTGTAGGCAACAGTCTCTGTTTTGAGTAGATTCACTCTCAGCTTCATCCATGTGCCCTAAGACTACACCAGGAGCATGAGAAAGAAAAGAAACCACCTTTAGGCATGAGAAAGGCCCTTTCCCCTTCCTACCAGATGCTGCAGCTCAGATTCACTCCAAAGTCTGTCTTTCCTTTCCCGATAGCCAGGGAAATCTCATCAGAAGCAATTATTTAGCAGAGGTTTGTAGCAATGCTGAAACCAAGTGGTTCAGAAAATGTAACCTGTAAAAGGTTACCTGTGAAGTGTAAAAGAAGACCCTGGGCTTGGCAGCTGAGACAGCTAGGGGTTCTGCAGCAAGGATCAAGCAAAGATTTTGGAGCATCCCGCAGCAAGGATGCGGTGGGTATGTAATATATGCCACAGTGTATCTGCAGTGCTGCACATGGGAGGATGCCAGGTCCCTGCTACTGTCACAGCTTTGTCCTGCGAGACAGCTAAAGACTCCACAAGTGACAAGAACAAAGCACTGCTAAAATCCAACCACTTCTGGAACAGAAGGTAGAAAATAACTCATGACAAGACAGCAGCAGGAAAACACTTGTGCTGAGGAAACTCAGCAGCCTCCCCAGCCATCCTACTGCAGGCAGCACACACGAAGGGCAACGCTGCAGGCACAGTCCTGTGGAGGTGGGCACAGGGCTGGCTCTGCCCATGACACAGGCTGCCGGGGCACCAGCCTGCGGGCAGAGACAGCGTCACTTCTGCAGGCTGGGCAAGACTGACCTGCTGTGGCACCAGGATGCACTTTGGCCCCAGAGAGCGGGGGGGACTGGTTGCCTGCTCTCTGCTCAAACTAGGAAAAATAATCCATGAAAACGTGAGCCATGCCCCAGGCAGGGGTGTCAGGGTGAATGTTTGGAGCAGTTGCACTCAAAATGGAAACCTAATAACTGATATTGAATAAGGGGAAACAGGGGAGCAGATGGAAGCAGAGTGAGAAGGAAGGGAAAAGAAGATGAGATTAGAGAGAGAGAAAAGACGAAAACTGATTATTAGTGGAAGGGCTTCCACAAGGAGGGGAATCAGAAACTGGTGAAAGCCCCATGCTGCTGCCTTCCTCATCAGGTGCCAAAGCAAGCAAAGGTCCCTAGGCACAGTGCCCCAGGCCTTGCCCGGGCAGCACACACCCCTGCCCCCCTGCCATGGGCTCTGGCAAGAGCATGGTCGCCCCCTGAAAATCCCCCAGTGAGCTCCTGGGTGGGAGGCTGCCCACACGTCCAGCCCACTGCAGGCCCTCTGCGAGAACGCTGAGCCGCCTGAGCTCAGAGGTGACTGCAGGCTCCTTGCGCTGCTGGCAGGGACAGCCACTGCGGTGGCACGTGTGCGCTGCAAGCCATGCCACACACACAGCAGTAAGGGCACCCTCCTCCACAGATGGAAGACAGACCCCTGCCAGGGGCTCTGCCAGGGCACCTGCACCCGGCCACAGCCAGGCAGTCCCGTCTGGAGGAGCAGCTCTGCAGGAGACCTGTCCCATGCCAGCTCCCCACAGCATCACTTGCACAAGCCTCTCCGATATCCCTTTACCCTGCACTCTCAAGCACCATCTGCTCTCCAGGCCCCTTCCTCCACAGCAGCCTCCAATGACAGTTTTATTTCTTCCTAGTCCATGGAAATCACAAGAGGCAGTTGGTGACTGCCAGGTTGCACCTAGGCTTTTCACAGTTGAGGCTGACCATGAAAGCAACATTATCACTAACTTGGCGGCTGCATTCAGCCTGCCGGGAAGCCCAGGTTGGTCTCTGACATTCCTTTAACACCCGTCTTCCCATTCAGTAGCAATGCTTGTGAGCAATTCAACCAGAAGACTGATTACTTTCCTGAGGGAACAGGGGCTTCTCATTGCTGAGCCCTTTCCGCAGCCAAGGCAAAGACAGACAGGTGGTGAACACATGTACAAATCTCTTTAGTGAAGCCCTCTCGTCCCCTTCTCTGGCCACAAACCAGAGTTCTGTGGAGGAGACCTTCCCTGGACAAAAATGATGAGATTCTTCAGGCTCCCTTCTCTGAGTTAAGGCTTGAGATATATGTTGTAGATCAAAAAGCCTTAACACAAGTCTTCTGAAGCCTGGAACAATGTGTTCTTCCATGGCAGGACCTCTTAACCAGTAAGGAAAACCCAAAAGCTTCAGGTTTATTTCCAAACCAGTTTCCTTTGCCTCAAACTTTGTTGGGATGAACACAGCCCACTCCAAGGGAACTGCTCTGTGGTGTGATCTGAACTCTGGCTCAATGCCAGCTCCAGCCACAGCTCTAGCTCCACAGCTAACGGCAGCCCTTGTGTCTCCAGAGCTTGAGGACTCAGGGATGTTCAGAGCAAATACTTGAGTATGTCCTCCAGGAAAGAAGAGAGTTTCTGGAGCTTTGGAGATCAGCAGTCTGGCAGGACTGTGTGCCAGTCCTGTGTGCCAGAGTGTGTGCCAAGGCAGGAGCCAAGTCTAAGAAGTGATGATGCTGGGAAGGGTCTGTCCATAGAGCAACCTTGACTTCCCAAGGGATAATTTACTTTCACACTTCCCCCCTGACAACACATCTGCTCTAGGAACAGGAGCATTTGGGAAAGCCATTTTCCCTGTGGCCTAAGCATCACAAGAGAGAGTAAGCTGGTAGAAAGGAAAGAAATGATGGCATAGAGCAGAGACAGCCTTCTGCCCCTGTCAACAAGGCCCTTTGGCATCCATCAATGTCCCTGCCACCAGAGAGGAAAGCATGAGCTTCATGAAAAGGAGGGGAGAATGAGTGAATCTGAGACAACAGACTGAGTTGCTTTGTCACCCAAAGCCAAAGAGATTCCTGTCATCTCCCAGCTCAGCATTCTGGTCCTCCAGCAGGAGTGAGGAAGCTGGAGACGCGTGTCACTGGGGGTGACTGATATCCCAACCTCAGCGGCTCTGAAGCTCATGAGCGCTGAGGGACTTTCTGGCTGAGCATGATGAGAGCTCCAAGCTCTGCCTATGTGCTGTCCTCATGTCATTACTCTCTCATGGCCATGAATTCCTCCCCTGCTACCAGAGGCCAGGGGGGTACAAGTTCTCACATATCAACTGATGAGTCTCAGCCACTAATGCCTGGAGAGAAATCTTGGCACCTGCACCCCAGCGCAGCCCTGGCATCCCAAGGGTCTGTGGAGGGCTGAGGGGAAGACTGTCCACATCAAGAGATGTGTGTGCACCTCAATTCTGCTGTTTCTGTCCTCTGTCATGTAAATACTGGCACGTAGAGGGTCCCAGCATCGATCAGGAGATGCACTGCAGAGCCCAAGCTTCACTGAAGGTGCCTGTACCCTTGCTGAAGCCTGAGGCTGTGCTAAAGCCCTCACTCACCCCCACACTGCCTCCTAGGGACACGTGCTCCAGCCAGCCCAGGTTCAGGTTCAGCCTTGCTGACATTGGCAACTTCTGCACTAAGGGAGATGACAGGGAGCAAGAGTGGGACCAGCCTCGTCTGCCCCCCTGCCTGAGGCTCCTGGCTCCTGCCTCCTGCTCCGCTGTCTTCCCTGGGGGCACTCAGACAGGACATGTATCCCAGAACTGCTGAGCACCACACTGCAGTGTGGCTGAGCAAACCACACCAGAACCAAGTCTCAAAGACTATTTTCTTCTGCTCAGTAGTATTTCCTCCTGGCTGTCCTGGGAAACAACCACCATCACACGAGATAAACCCTGCACGCAAGCAGTGCTGAGAGCCCACATTCCTCACCCGTGGGCACTGCACAAGGACATGGAGGGTAGCATGACCCAACTTTGCACAGGCATTAAGTCCCACATTTCTGATGCCTCCAAAGATGCCCTATTTCAGGGTGCCTGGGCTGGAGAACTGCAGCCAAAGTGAAAGCACAAGGGATCGCTGAAGACAGCTTGTGGCTGCCTGTTTGCTTGCACCCACAGAGTACCTGTGCCATAGGGTCAGCACTGGCCTCCAGCATGGCCCCCTCACCCAGCACACAGCCAGGCTTGGGGGTGCACATCAGGGCTCCACTGGAAGGTCCCTGTCCAGACCCTGTCTCACAGCCCAGAAGGAACAGTCAGGGGAGCAGATTTCAGCAACAGCCCTGTCCTGGTGAGGGATCCTGCCCATCGCTGGAGAGGGGACCCACCCAGGGGGGCCAGCGATTGGCTCAGGCTCTGCTCAGAGGGCAGGAGCCACCTTGGCAGGCCAGAGGGCCCCATGGGGGGGAAACGGTGAGAGAGAAGGGTGGGAAGAGGAGGATGGTGACAACCTCAGGAGAGGAGACAAGGCTTTTCTGCGTGAAAGACTCCATGCTTAGGGAAGCTCCATGCTCAGATGCAAGATCGTCTAGGGTGTCCTCTTCCATCGTCTGTGCCAGCATGGAAACCCCAGCACCCACAGGGAAAGAGAGAGAGAGAGAGAGAGAAAGAGAGACAGAGAGAGAGAGAGAGCACATGAGAAGGAATGAAGGAACAAATGGTGGGTAGGTGGATGGGTAAATGGATGGCTGGGTGGATGGATGAACAGAGGTCACAGCTATGCCAGCTCTAGATGCTCCATTTACAACTCTGCACTTCATGTATTTGCTTGTAAAAGAGATATGGGGTGAAGTCCCTCTTCCTCTTCCCAGCTCAGTGCTTTGATGAGGGGCTGTGAGTTCACCTCTGCCCAGGTCACCCTGCAGCCCCAGGTCTCTGGTCAGTGCTGGGGACCAGCAGGCGCATGTGCACATCACGAAACCCCTGCAGAGAGCCCCTGGCCAGCCGCCCTGCACCACGCACCCTCCCCACAGCCCAGGCCCACGGCCTCACTTGCTTTCTGCAAGACTGTCCCGAGAGGAAGCCAGGGCAAAGCGGACCCCACACATGGCACCCACCCTGTCCACAGCCATGCCCACGGGTGCGGGCACAGGACAGGCTCCAGAGTCCCCACAGGGAGAGGAGAGCAAGCAGAGAGGGTCCCTGGCAGGGAGAGGGCATCCAGGCTGGGAGCAGGGATGCCCTTGCCACACACTGCCTGTGCTGAGCCAACCAGGAACCCAGCACCACAGAGCACCCAACTGTGCCACATCCTCGCACAGCACTGGGGGCTCTGCGTGTCCCAGCAGCCCCAATTCCAGCTCCCCAGGTGCTTTCCTTTCACACTCACGGCCCCACCGCAAAGCCAGCAGGAGGAGAGGGCATGCGTGCAGGATGCCAGCACGGCACTGCTCACCCCTCCACTTACTCCCACCACCCAGGTCCCAGCAGGTGAGAGCACCATGGGTCACCTCTGCAAAGCTGCCGCATCCTGCTCTGCTGAGGACACTCCCTGGGCCAGAGCTGCACCGAACACTGCCATGTAGCAGCCCAGCTGGGACAAGGGGTGAGGAAAGCCCTATCCCATGGGCCAACAAAGCCACAACCCAACTCTCAGGTACACTCCCAAAACACAGCCCTCAGAGAAGGATGAGAAGTGCAACTCCATGCAGTGTCTGAGCACAAAGGGACATCACTACCAGGAATGTGAAAACGGTTAGCTCCTTACAAAGCTTAGAGACAATAGCCTGGCCAAAGGCCTCCTCCCTCCACCCCGTGTCCCCAGCATGTCATTTCCACCATGCTGTCCCATGGTAGCACAGGAGGCAGAGATCCAAAGCCCAATAGCTGAGGAACATCTTCACGCAAACAACCTGATCCCCTCTATAAGAGAAGCAGTGGAACAAACCTCGCTGGCCTTTTCTGGGGTTCCCTTTGGTGTTTCATCTTCATGCCTGGGTGAGGAAGAGGCTGGCGAGGAAGGCAGCCTCCTGTCCCGGTCCCTGTGAACCAGCTTGCTGTTAGGCTCCTTCAGGGTCCGTTTCAGTTCATTGATGCTGGCCTGATGCTTCAGCAAAACATCTTCTGGCTTGTCTAAAAACTTGGGGAAGGAGAGATGAAGAGAACTATGATTAAAGCACCGGCCAAGGCAAAAGAGATGAGTGGGGGCACTGGGAGGGTTTGCTTCACACTGGAATTTAGGGTCTCAAAAGCCAAATGAACAGCATGTCAGAGCACCCTGATCTGCAGTTCTCACTAAGACCATTGCAGGGAGCAGCAAAAAGGCAGTACGTAGCTGAACGCGCGTGGCAGGCTTCCCCCCCGTGCAGGGCACAGCACGCCCCTTTGGCATCTCCAGCACAGCCTGCTGAGGACAAGCTAAGCCACAGGGAGGAAGAGAGTGGGCTCTCACTCGGGATCAGCAAGGGATTGGACCCTGTTGGAAATACCAGCAGCCTCCTCTGCTGCTCTCCTGTGTCGGGCACAAAAGGAGCCGGAGCTTCTGTCCCAGCAGGGCAGGGAACCAGCATTTCCAAGGGAGCTCCTTCAAAGTGGGCTTCTGCCAAAGGGCAGGAGGTGAAGTGCTGGTCAGAGATGTCCAGCATGGATCACCATGGGCCAGCCTGGGCCCAACAGCAGCCTGGGGTGGGGTGCGGTCTGTCCTGCTGTGGAGAGAGGACAGCTCAAGAGCACTCAAGTGCAAGGTGGCGTTTAGGCGTTTGAGCATCGTTTTGTGACGATGGCACAGGCACCAGGGTGGCTCCCCTCGTCCTGCCACAGAGGTGGGCAAACTGGCTCAGAGCAAGAACCAGTAAGAACCCTGGCTTCTCTTTCAAACTCAAACCTCTTTTGAGGTTCGAAAGGAGTCACCTAAAACACCTCTCCGGTACTCTCCTCATCAACAGCCCAAGAGAGTCTCATGAAAAACCCTACCAAATTTTCCACATCCTGAAGGCTCAGTGCAACTCATGAAAAAGCTCCCCTCGTGGATCCGTGTGTCTGAGCCGTGGAGAAGAGCTTTGTGGTTTGCCCACCTCTGGGCTCGGGGTGTGCCAGGGGAGCAGCACATGCACATGCAGCGAGGTAAGCAATGAGGTGGGCAGGGGAGGGACTGGGATCGGTGCCCACTGCCCTGGCGGGGTCTGCCCTGCGGTGCCGAGTGGGACAGTGAGGGCTGGGTGATGCCAGCACAGCTAACCCCATCTCTTGGCCGTGTTTGCCAACAGCTCCAGCAAGAATCTATGTCCCACTGTGAGCACAGGGGAAACCCCCGGGGGGCAGCCGTGGATTTTAGGCTGGGATGAATCATTCCTGATGGGGGGGCCACCATGGATGTGGGAGTTTGTGCAGGGGAAGGCACAGCCTCCCTCTTCTCTGTGACAGCCTGCTCTCAGGGTGGGCAGCTGCCCTCTGGCACAGGGTGCCAGTGCCTGCCCCCACGGGCAGCAGAGCAGGCGCTGGAGGCAGATCAGACTCATTTGCCATCGGCGGGGTGGGATGGCAGCTCGGCGCAGTGAGGAGCTCCAGCCCTGCTCTCTGTGGCGGAGAGCCACGCTGAGGAAATTAGGGCTGGGGTGACTGTGGGCAGCTGCGGGAGCACAGAGCCGCTGGGCAGGGCAGGCAGCGGAGGCAGGTCGGGTCCGGCAAAAGCACAGCACGGGTTGGGGTGCCAGCAGGAGCGATGGGACCAGCCTCCACAGGAGAGCTAGGGCTGCAGGGCTGGACGGAGAGAAGACACGAGGCGAGGACATGGCAGAGCCAGTAACACGAGCAGAAGCCAGGTCTTCCCAAGGACTCAGCGTGGGGGCCTGGCCGTTGCGCCTTGGGAGGGCTCTTGCTCACATGTACGATTAGGACTACCTTACTTAGTGGGATAGAAGATGCCGTGCGCACGCTGGGGCAGATCCCCAGCTGTCTGCTCACTGGGCTTCTCTAGCATCCAACCCCCTGCCCCGGTGCATCTTGTATTCCAGTAAATAGGGTGACACACAGTGTTGCTTTGGAAAGGATGGACAATATGATGCACCAATGAGGACTAAGATACTCCAGAGAGAATACCTCCTGCTTGTGCCTGGGGGTTGTTTCGTGCTCCGGCTGGCAGCAAAGAGAGGGTTAAAAGTAACCAGCAGGGTCAGTCGAGGGAACTTGTCACACACATCACAGTTAAGCTGATGGGCTGGTAGGTGCAGAAGGACCGGACCCCCCCTCCCCTCGCAGCATGTGGCTGAAATGGCCTGAGGTGTCCCACGGTTAGCCTGGGGGCCAGGGCAGGGAGCGGGTGGGCTGTGCCTGGGCAGTGGCAGGCACGAGTGTGCACTGGTATGCCTGGCCTGTCCCCATCCTTGTCCTGGAACAGGGCTGCTCGCAGGTCCAGCCCTGCCTGGAGACGAGCCTCGAGACCACCTGGAGGGTGCTGGAGAATCAGACTTGAGCCAAACCCCAGGACAGCCCCATTTTCACCAGCGAGGCCAAGAGTTGTGTCCTAAGGGTCCCACCAGCCTGGGGCAGAGATGGCAGATAAAGGGCTGCAGGGGACCGTGCCCCGAGATGACCCTTACTGCCTGCAGCCCAGCCCTGTTGCCTGTGCCCAGTCCCCTGCCTGCCCTCTTCAGGTGTGATCCAGCCTACCCCTCAACATCCACCCTCCTCTGCCCGCCTCATCTGTACCTTTAGCTCCTTGATTTTCGTTGGGGTGGTCACCTCCTCATCCTCTGTCTCGGACCGTCTCCTGCTGCCAAACTCACCATCCTCATCCCGCTTCTCGCCCTCCCCTCTGCCACAGGGATGCCGCTGGGGTCAGCCTCCAGAAGGAAGCCTAATGGCTGCTGTAACCCTGCCAAACGAGCCAAAGAGCTCA
The DNA here is from genome assembly GCF_003259725.1 of Athene cunicularia. Taxonomy (NCBI): domain Eukaryota; kingdom Metazoa; phylum Chordata; class Aves; order Strigiformes; family Strigidae; genus Athene; species Athene cunicularia. Next base: position 173,603 of record NW_020799266.1, on the reverse strand, counting down.
CAGAGACGAGCCAAACAGCATCCCCCCTTGCTCCCGCCAGCGAACCAATCTCCCACCCCCTCCCCAATTTGGGGCATACCTCCGTCAAGGCTGCGAGACATGGTGTACCGTTTGCTGGAGGAGCGCTCGAAGAAGGGAGCCGGGCGGTCAATGAGGGCACTGGCCTGTCGTGTCTGCGCCTGCGTCCGCCCGCTGTAGCGAAACTTGGAGCCCATCACCAGGAAGCCCTTGGGGGGTGGCTCTGGGGACACCAGCCTAGGGATGAGAGAGGTGGAGTGTCATCAGCAAGCCCCAGCCATGCCCCATGGTGCTGCTCCCCATGTGTATCCACTGCTGCAGAGGCAGAAGCATGTCTGTCTCCAAGAAGGGAGGCCTGGAGAAGGTCTGGAGGTTTCCTCACCTGAAGAAGGTGTGATGCTCTATGCAGACCTTCCAGAGACGCTTGGCAGAGCGGTGGTTGGGCAGCTTGAAGCCAATGGTGCTCTCAAACTGTTCATACTTGGGTGAGACAGAGACACACTGTTACAGGCAGATCCTAGAGAACATGATGGGATGGGACCTGCCTTGCCAACGCACTCAGGTTCCCATGGCACAAGCATGACCATACCAAAAAAAGTATTCTTCAAAGCTATGCTGGAAAGGTTCATGCCCAGCCCCACTGGGTGGTGGGATCACACCCCCACACTTTTAGCTTAAGAACTTTCCTCAACTGTAAATGGCTTTTCAGTGCAAGATAAATTCCCTCAAGAAACATAAATCTTTTACAGCAAATTCTGGTGAGAGGGCATCACTCTCCATTTTAGATGCACTGTCTTTTGTCCTCCTGTCTGCTGGAAAATGTGGGTGGAAATGCATTCTCCCATCAGCACACATAAAAGTGAAAAGAGTGAAAATAAAGTTTGAAATGAACGAAAAAGCCTCCTGATGTCTTTCTGTGAAGCATGGAAGACACATCAAAAGGGGTCCTTAACCCCCCTTCCTGGGCAACCTCCCTATGCCAACAGGGTCACAGTGTCTGGCTGGTGGGGAAAGGAGCCTGGGGGTGCCCTCAGCCTGCTGAAGTCACTTTGCCAGTGCAAAATGAGAGAGCGAACAATAAAGCGCTTGCTGAAAGCCTCCGTACACCTCAGGAGATGTGGTCTCTTGGCCAGCGTGGTCATTAACTTGGGAGCCTTGGGGCAGAGGCTGGAGCCAGGTGAGGACCTCCCCATGGGGCAGCCCCAGTCCAGCCAAGCAGGCACATTGCCATACCCTGGGTCCGCACTGGCGCATGGCACCCACCTCACCCGGGCGGATCTTGATGTAGAAGTTGCTCCTCTTGTAAGAAATTTTGAGGATTTTGGGCCAGGCGAAGCGGTTGATCCTCAGCCGGTCCCTGTAGATGAGGAGACCATTGGCGCAGACACCCAGCATGATGTCAATGCCCTCTGAGTCCTGGAGGAGGCAAGAGGGACAGGAGGGGACTGCTCAGCTGCCCAGTAAGAACCAGTCTGGCCATCAGTGCTATGTTCCGTCCTCTTCGGTGCTCTGCTACTGGGGACTGGCTGACAGAGACATTGAGACTGGACCTCTGAAAGCCCTCTGGTCCAGTGCAGGGCCACCCAGAGCTGGCTGTCCAGGACCTTGGTGAAGCTTCAGCGTGGGAGGAAGGGGCTGGGCAGAGAAGTGTGTGCAGGCAGCAAGACAGGATGGGGTGGCACTGACCATTGCTCTGGCAGCCCCACGGCCCCTACCTTGGCGTGGTGCAGGTCCACCCCGTACATGGAGAGCTTCTTGGCGTTCTCCAGGAAGTGGATCTCTGCTTCCCCAGGGGTCATCCCCCTGCAGGGAGACAGAGAGGGGGACACATGGCCAAGTGCCCCACCAGGCGTGGGCCAGCTGTCTAGTGCCTTCCTCACCACCAGCCTGTCCTCTCTCAGAGCTCACCGGTAGGTCTTGTGCAACTCCATGATACGCTCCTCCAGCTCTCGTGTCTGATTGGGGGCAAAGCGGAGCTCGCTGACGTAGTTGCCCACATGCTCCTCGGTATCGTAGTCACCCAGCTCAGCCTGCACTGCATAGGAGCCCAGCAGGGCGTGCGTGACGAAGGAGCAGGGCAGGCGCCCTGTGATGATGTCCGCACGGAGCTGCAGGCACAGGTAGTATCTGCAGGAGTGGGCAGAGGGTGAGAGCAGGGCGGAGGTGCGTGACCTCCGGAGCAGACTGGGGCTCCCTGGGAAGAAGCAGCGTGCACCCCACTTTGAACTGCTCTCCATGGGGACCGTCACCTCCCACAGCCACCTTCCTAGCCCTGCACTGCATGATTTAGACATTCCACATTCAGTGGGAAGGTAGTGAGCCCACAGACACCTCCCTCAGCTGCCCATGTCCTGCCTGAGCCCTGTCCCTCCACATACTCCCAGCCCGTCCTCTGGGAGCTGCCCTAGCCACTGTACACATGGAAGGTATGGTCCTCACCTTGTGATGTCCTCTGTGAGCTGGGCAGGGTCTGGAGGATAAAACTTTACCGTGAAGGCAAAGTTCCAGGGCCCACCTAGGGAGGGGAGAGAGCAGTAAGGGCAGCACCTCCACTGACTGCACACAGGCATGCAGGAGCTCCCGGCCATCCACTAAAGGTCCCTCAACTCCCCCCAAGCCCAGCACAGGGCAGGGAGAAGGATGCTCCAGAAGCTGCTGGGAGAACTGTCATCAAGACTCCAGAATGACTTGGTTAATCCTCCCCAAAGGAGAGAAAAGCATCGCAACTTCAGCAGCCACCAGCTCAGCATGACTGCCAGTGTCACAGCAAAAGGCTCACATGTCCCAAAAGGTGACACCTTAGGCAACAGCCCTTCTGCTGCTCCAGGGAGGCAACAACCTGGGAAAAGGCACCCCAGGACCTGTCCCAGCAAGCCCCCAACTCTTCCCCCCATCCCTGTCCTCTGCTCAGGACAGGTGAGGATGGCACCCAGAGAGGGATCAGGTCTCAGCCAGCTCTCTGGTGGCAGAGATGGGGTCCTGTGCCCCCCAACCTGTCACAAGTAAGAGGAGAGGTAACAGGCAGCTGAATGAGCAACAGTATCTCTGTTCCCAGGTCAGCGGCCAAAGGCCCCTCCAGGGCAGGTGGGGAGAGGACCCACCAGAGGACAGCTACAGCCAAGCCATCTGGAGCCCCAGGGCTGGGGAAGACGGACCCTCCCCATGCACTTACTGCGGATCTGCTTCTTGATCTCCTTGGAGGGGTCCAGCCAGTTCTGCAATGAGGAGACAGCAGGTCAGGGCAGCGCCCCACCATGGAGGGGGTGGCCGCAGAGGGACCCCCCCTGTGCTCACCTTCTGGCTGTCCGAGTCGCAGAAGGTGAGGCCAAAGTAGTCCTTCTCCAGGAGGTTGAGGTGCTCACACACCATGTCGAAGAGGACCTGGCCTCGGGCATGCTTCTGTTGGAGACATGGAGGCTGATGTGAGCCGGCTCCCTTCTGCTCTTGGGAGACCCAGCAGGCACAGGCAGCACCCACTGGGTACAGGCAGGGAGCACTGGGGAGGGTCAGGGCAGGCCTGGCCCTCCACGCAACTACTAAAAGGTGCTGGGCTGCCTCTGAGAGCAGCCCTCTCACCCAGCAGCACTACTCTGGGGATGCCCAGGCAGTCCCAGGGCTGCAGGGACAGGGCACGGTTGAGCCCAGTGTGGTGCAGGCAGCAGGTCCCACGGGCCAGGGGGACCTAGTGCCCACCGGCTCATCACCTATCACACCAGGGGACAGTGATACCAAACCAGAGAGGGGTCCAGCCAGCCTAGGAACCTCCACTCCAGACCAGCAAGCTAGGAGAAATGTGCCCTAGAGCTCATGGCAGCCAGAGCTGCCCATGGGACAAGCTCCTTCCCAACGCCCTCCTTGTTGGTGGCAGTGGTGGCTGGGTCCCCAATCACAGCATGTCAAGTGAGAGCCACAAAGAGCCTGAATCACATGCAGGGTTGGAGGACACCCTCATTATCCAGTCCTCTGAGTTCCCCTGAATTTCCCTCCATTACTGGTGGCAGCAAGGTCCAACCTTGTTCATGGAGATGGAAGAACAACCCCTCCCATGTGTTTCTGCCCTATTTACAGCCTTCCAGCCTGGCAGCTCCCACCTCCCCTCTCCAAGGCACCCATTTACCAGAGCACCCTCACAGGCAGCCCAGGGCACTGAGCAGCTCAGCCCTTGGTAGCTCACTGCCCTCAGCTGCAACCCTGCGCTCCTGCTGCCTTGCAAAGCTTTTCCAGCAGTTGCAGTCACCCTTCCTGAAGTCTTCCTCCTGCTGACCCAGATTTTGAAGGCAGGGGCTCACCTGTGGCACATGCCAGGGTGTCACACTGAATGGCTTGACTCCCTTTTTTGATTTTTATTGAATTAAGCCCTAATTAAGCATGCGGGCAAGGCACAACTAATTCCCACAGGGCCTATAAGAAAGAAAGAAGAAATGCAGCACCAGCCTTTCTACACTAAACCCTCACGTCCCAGGTGGCTTATTTAGAGAGCGGCAGCTCTCTCAGAGTTGGTCCCATCCTCTGCACTGCAACACCAAAGAACTTGTCCTTACCCACTCCCGGTGAGGGGCACTGCTCTGCTCACCAAGCTGCCAGTGAGCCTGCAGCCTGGGTTTCTGCCTGCATGCTGGCTTTGCTTGGCCAGAGCTAACGGGGAGAGCCAGGAGAAGGACAACCCTGCCAGGGCTCACACAAGCCACTCCTGTGCCCTGCGAGTCCCCTGGAGTCCCTCGAGTGTTCTGCTCCTTTTCCAGGAGGGCTTTCATCTTTGTGACAACCCTTCTTCCCACAGCTTTGTGACAAGTGACAGTCAGGGCTGCTGGGGCGCAGAGATCAAAGGTACTGCTGCTTGTGTTGCGGGCCTGGGGCCAGACCCCCCACTGCCAGCTGCCTCGGGGTGCTCACTCACCCCAGGCAGGCACAGCGAGCAGGCAGCCATGCTCCTTTCCTTCATCAATCCTGTGCAGCCAAGCCCTAAGGGAGGCAGGACCTGCATACAGATGCAGGTCCACTCTGCACAGCCAGCTCCGACAGAAACCTGCCTGCCCACTCGCCAGCAGCAAGTGCAAAGGTCTTCCTGGCAAAGGTGCTGGGATTTCTGCTCCTGAACAACCTCAGCTTTTGCACTTTTAAGCAAAGTTTCCAGTCCTTAAAAATGTCCCTCCCATCAGGACGAAGCCACAGTCAGAGCAGCACTGCCGTTCCCAACCTACAGCGAGTGCTGGGGACTGAAACAGGCAGCAGGGCTCCAGGATCCTTCCACAAAAAACAGCCTCGACTCTTGATTTAATCGCACGTGTTCCCCCAGCCTGCCCTAGAAGGGAGAGGTCCCCATGCTGACAGCGGCTGAAGCAGCCCTGCAGCATCTCCCAATGCCAAGGCAGGCACTGGCAGGCACCAGTCCCCCCAGTCCCTGCCCCGGCATGGGAAATGTGCTTCCCAGCATGCGTGCACTCGTGCACACCCACGCCACACGCTTGCGACACTGCACAAATAGCGGGTGGCCCACACACCCAGAGCTGGGGGCTGGACCACCTGCCCAGGCACACCGCCCTGCCTGCACACATGAGGATGGGCACATACACCACACTCATGTACGTGTGCGCACACACGCGCGTGACGCTGCCAGGGTCTAACACACCTCCCCACGCCGTCCCTGGCCTTCGGGCTTTATGGGGAGGGACAGCAAGGGATGAGAATGGGAACAGAGAGAGGATGGGCTCAAACCCACCTGGGGCAGCTGTGAGCCTCCACACATGTCAACCTCTTCACACCAACACATGCACACACACCCTGCACCTCAGTGTGGGGGACAGCCAACACACTGGGCTCTTGAGGTGTCAGCAGGCAGGCTGGCACATGGATGTGTGATGCACATGTTGTTAGGCAGAGCTCTATCCCCCATCTATTAAGCTTCTGCTCTTTTCACTGGGCTGAAATTCCCTGCCAGGGTCCGTCTTTCCGGATTTCTTAGTTTGCAATTTCAACTTAAACAGCTATTTCTGTGGAACCTTTTCCCTCGGAGAGAGGTACTACAAAGATTTCCTTGGAAGAGCCCTGATGTCGGGGACTCACTGGGCTGGGCAGGGTCCCCGGGCTGAGACATGTCCCCTCCTTGGTGCCAGCACAGTCCCCTGAAGATAGACTCACCTCCACCTCACATTCGTACTCGGAGCCATCAAGCAGGGTCACTCTGCAGAGAGCACTCTTCACTTTCTTGGTGGTTTTCTGGGGTGACTTCTGGGTCTTGCTGGGGGTTGTTTTGTCAGAGAGCCCATCTGTCTCGCTGTAGTCCTTCTCCTCCATCTCTGTGCCCTGGAGCGGGGAGATGCACAGGGTTAACCAGCACCAGTGCCAGGACGGACAGACAGACAGCAGGGGAAAGCCCTCCAACAGCAGGCAGAAGATGGCAGGGGAGGCCAATGAACTCTTGGGACTCCACAGCCAAGCCCAGTTCCTCTACCCTACACTGCCAGCACAACCAGTGTCCTAGGAAAATGGATACCCAGGAGCCTGTGGTCAGTTCTGCACCTGAAACCTCCCTGCCCAACTGCTGGGTGCAGCAGGCAGGGCCAGGGCACCACCGTGGCTGTCACTGGGGTGCAGGCGCTGCTCACAGCCCTGCCAGGGGCAGCTCAGTCCTGAGACACAGGGCCACCCGCTTCCTCCCCCTACCCTGGCCAGCAGCCATGGCAGGGCCATTTTCAGCACAGTCAGCACTTTGGGCCACTGTACTGCTCCTTCTGCCTGTCCTGCCCGCAACGACCCATGCAGGCACCCAGGAGGCAGCCGGCAGAGCCCATCCACTGTCTTGGTTGTAGGGGGCTCCCCTCTCTGCAGCCCCCGTGCTGCAGCAAGGACACAGTGATGGGCAGCAGAGTGGTGGCACGTCCCCTTCGTCTGCTGCGCCCTCCCCTCTGCACATCTCACAGCACCCAGCCACCCTCTACTCACCGGATCCATATTTCGGGCATCAGCCTGTGCCCCAGGCTTCTCATTGGCCTCAGTGTCGCGGCCGGCGGGGTTGGCAGCTGCGGCGGTGGGGCCGTGCGCGGCCACCTCCAGCTGTTGCGCCTCCTCCTGCGCGTTCTTCACCTCCGAGCCGGGGCCCGTCTCCGTCGTCATGGCCACTGGTCACCCCGTTCTGCCACCACCACCCACAAGGAAGACAGGAGGGGTCACCTGGGTGTGTGGGGACAGAGGGGGGTGCCCGTCCCCACCCTGCTGCCACCACACACCACCCCGCTGCCAGGCACGGGCCAGGAGGTGGCTGTGCAAAGGGCTGGTGGCGGCAGCACGGGGTATCAGGATTTCATACTCCGTTGAGCCGGAGGAGAAGAGCCGGTGGTGTGGGGAGGGACCCACCATGGTCAGGGCAAAGGGCTCGCACCCCATCCCCATGCTCACAGCAGGGAGCAGGGCTAGCCGCACCCCCCAGCTCCCCCCAGCCCTGGGGCCTTCGGTACCTTCAGTAATATATTTTATGAGTGGGAGGGTTTATTCTGGGAGGAAAACCCAGGCTGTGTGTCAGCTTAAAGGCAGCACTGACACAGGAAATTGCAAACATGGACAACTCCACATATTGCATCCGGGATGGCTGTTTTTTTTCCCCTCTGGACTTCCCAGCAGCAGCAGCACGCTGGGTTCCCACGGCCAGCGTGGCCAGACCCTGTGTGGTGGCGGCAGGACAAAACCTGCCTCCAGCTCTAGCAAGATGAAAAACAAACCCGGGGTCAGCAGCAGGGGATGGGAAGGCACTTTCCATGTGGGGTGCTCAGTAACATGTTTTTGCAACCTATATGTTTTTGAAACCTTTATGCAAATGCAGCGGTGGGGCTAGCGAGTGCTCCTGGGATGGTTCACACACACACAGGTCATCGAGTGCCTTTTGTGACTGTCACCCGTCCACTGCTTGGGCTGCTCAGCCCCACCAGCCCCCCAGGGTTGTGCTCCCCAGGCTGTGTCCAGCCATACCGGACCAGCTGGGATCTGGCCACCACCACAGAGCCTGAGGGCTGTTGCTGTGGCTGCCGCCAGATGAGCCAGCTCAGAGCATCGACTCACAGTCACATCGCCCACAGAGCACTCACACGAGCAGCCCTGAGTAATGCCTGCAACACCCAAAATCTTAACTTTTTTTGAGTGTGGAAGACCATGTGGAATATTTCTGATCCCAGTTCATGTGGCCTCTGGGAGAAGCTGTCAAATCCCAGGCTTTATCCCAGCCTTGACAGCACTAATGCAGAGATGAGGTCCAGCACAGCTCTGGGCCATGGATGTGGCCACTCTGGGGCTGGAGGAGTTGCTTGGTGACATGACATCCCACTACCATCACCTTCTGTAAGTCCCAACTACCTAAACGCTGTTTTAGCGGGTATGGGAGAGCAAAAGCCCAGTCAGGATCATGACCTAAGGCAGGTGGAGAAAGACCACTTTTAGAATCACAGAACGGTTTGGGTTGGAAGGGACCTTCAAAGACCATCTAGTCCCATCCTCCTGCCATGGGTATGGACATCTTTCACTAGCCCAGATTGCTCAAAGCGCCATCCAACCTGACCTTCAACGCTTCCAGGGAAAGGGCAGCCACGCCACAGCTTCTCTGGGCAACCTGGTCCACTATACACCCTCATCATAAAATATTTCTTCCTTATGTCCAATCTAACCCTTCCTCTTTCAGCTTAGAACTGTTGCTCCTTGTCTTGTCACTACAGGCCTTGGTAAAAGGTGTTTCTCTGTCTTCCTTGTAAGCCCCCTTTAAGTACTGAAAGGCCACAATAAGGTCTCCCTGGGACCTTCTCTTCTACAGACTGAATAATCCCCCAACTCTCTCTGCCTTTCTCCACAGCCCTCTGACCATTTCTGTGGCCTCCTCTGGACCCACTCCAACAGGTCCATGTCTGTCTTGCACTGGGACCCCAGAGCTGGACACAGGGCTCCAAGTGGGGCCTCACGAGGGTGGAGCAAAGGGGAGAATCCTCTCCCTCGCCCTGCTGGCCATGCTGCCTGTGATGCCGCCCAGGACACGGTTGGCTTTCTGGGCTGTGAGCGCACGTTGCTGGCTCACATCCAATTTGTCACCCACCAGTATCCCCAAATCCTTCTCCGCTGGGCTGCGCTCAACCCATCCACCCCCAGGCTGTGCTGGCACTGGGCACTGCCCCAGCCCAGGTGCAGGACCTTGCACTTGGCCTGGTTGAACTTCACGAGGTTCACATGAGCCCACCTCTCCAGCCTGCCAAGGCCCCTCCGGATGGATCCCTTCCCTCTGGGGGGATCAACTGCACCCCTCAGCTTGGTGTCATTCGCAAACTTGCTGACTTTCTTTTACAAAGAAAACATCTCACACCACAGATCATGTCCCACCTCTGCCTTTCAGGTGTCCTCAGCACAATGGGAAGATGTGAAATCCAGAAAAACTGCTAAAACTGGCTCCAAGGGGTGGGAAGGAATGGACAGACAAGATGGAGCGAGTCAGCCTGTGCATCCTGCAGCTGGGCTCAGCCTGCCTGGGAGCAGCCCTCTCCTGTGGCCGCTGGGCAGTGACACCGCCACTGGCCCCACTGGCTGGGCAAGCACGGCACCGTCACCACAGAGGGACTTGGTTCACACCAAAACAGCCAGGATTTCACCCCCCTGCCCCAGGGTCATGCTCTCCTGGCCAGAACAGGCAGGATAACCTGCCACCAGCCCCTGGGAAACATCAGCTCAGCTTCTCTTAACAGACCCTAGTGCTCAGCAAAGGGCACGAGAAGATTTCAAAGGTCGGCAGTGGTGTATTTTTTCCACAGAGGAAGCAGGGCTGCTGTTTTTCCACTGCAAATTCAAGCAGTTGCATGCTCCCAGCTCCAATCCCTGTGTGGATCATTCCCAACCACTTCCGTTTGGACCTCAGCATGTGAATTTTTTAATCAATGTGAAATCTCTAAGATGACAACCATCACTATGGCCAAAAACAGACTGAGTTTTTCACTCAAAGTTTCTAAACTTTCTTCAAAATCATGTTTTTCCTCCACCAGGAAGCACCAATTCAGGTGCCAGCGGGGCACTGGTGCCACATCCATGTGGGTAGCGGTGCTGCGTGGGACTCCCTGCCCACAGTGGAGCTGAGCCGAGGCCGGGAGCATGGGGCCAGGGCCACCTGCAGCCCTGGCACGCGCAGCAGCCCTGGCAGTGGGGCTGGGGGCTCAGGGCTGGCTGGGCACAGAGGGTCGGCCGCAGCTCGGCAGCACCCAGCCCACCGGACCAGCAGTGGGATGCAGCCACCCTCCACTGCAACCTGCTTGCCTGTAAGGGTGCTGCAGGCCCATCGTGAGAGGAGGCCACTGCAGTCAGCATGACGACCAGCCCCCCAACCATGCCCTCTGCCAGGCTGGGGCAGTGCTCAGCACCCCGGGGTCAGGACTTGTGGGGACATGGCAGCACTCACGACGAGGCAGCTGGTACAACCTGTCCCAACCCCTTCTGCCCCCTGGGGAGCTAGATTTTTTCCTGTGGACTTTCTGACAGTGCTCAAGAGCTTCAAAAGCAGATGATGTTCATTACAGAAGCATCTCTGTGCCTTAAGCAGGAACCACCCCTGATTTGACAGTGGAAAGCACACTTTCAGGCTGCAAGAAGCCAGCCGGGTGGAGCGCCTGCCATCACACAGCACTTGCCAGATGCAAAACTCAGCTCCTGCTGCCCCACCTCACAGGACAGGCCCCAGAAGACCCTGATGTGGGGGGCCATGGGTTGAGAAAAGACAGGAGAGCCAGCATGCTGCCAAAGGGACAATTTAATCCATGTGTTAGCCACGACAAACCTTTAGAAGAGGTTTAGAACACAACTACAGCAAACTTGATTGAGATCAGTGGAAATTATGTCCTAAATAGTACCCCCAGCAGGAGCAGGACCCAATCCTGCCAGGCAGGCAGCCCACCCAGGCTGTCCCAGCCCTTCCCAGCACTCAGCCTTGCTCACACATGTTCCCTCGGGAGCAAAGCCAGGGCCAGAGCAGCTCCCGTGCTGAGGCTGGCAGCTGCCCGGGCAGCAGCTGGCAGAGGCAGGACGGAGCAGGCACCATCTCCCCAAACCCCTTCTCTGTACAGGGTACGGACTGAAGGACTCCTGCACACCCAGAGTCCCCAGTGCCACGTGCCAAGCACAATGCTGGTTTTCAGCAAGGGCTGGCTCACTTCTGCAGCTGGACCCAAATGGGCTGGGGAACGTTTTTCTTGGGGTAAATATCAGGTGAAATGGCTGGAACCCGTTGGAACTCCAGGCTAGTAAAACAGGCACGTTGGAACAGTGACTGCTAAGAAAGCCTTAACAGGATCAGAGGTAGACCTGCTCATCATGCCTATAATCTCCTCCCATCATCTCCCTGCTTGCTCCTCCTTCCCTTGGTGTTTTCTTCTTCCCCCGCTTCAAGCTGGAGTGTGGATTCACAGCTTTCCCAGACGCTCTGCCCCCGCACTTCCCCAGCATATCCCAGCTTCAGCCTCCGCAGCACTCCCCTCCCAGAGCCCTTCCTTTTGTGCCACCTCCAAACAGGGTTTTGCCCAAGTCTGCTTTCCCCTTCCCCATTCACTCCCTGTTGCTGGGCTGGTTTTCAAGGCTGAGCACTTCCCTTTGCTCCTGGGCTCTGCTTCTCCCCCTCACTCCCCGCTGAGGATGCTGCCCATCCATGATGCTTCACTTCTGGAGCATCACGGACATGGGCAGGCAGGCAGGAGTCCCATGCTGAGTGCCCAAACAGGCCTCCATGGGCTCCAGTGCAACTGGCGTGAACAGAGCTGGGCAACAACCAAGCACCCTCCTCCCTTGCAACTGTTCAGCAGCAGCTGCTGAGGGGTCCGTGGGACTGATCCTGGCAGCAAAGCCCACTGCCACGTGGCGGGACAGACGGCTACCGCAGAGACAGACTGACATGGGGAACAAGCTGGGCACAAGCAGCACCCTGCGAGGGCGGCAGTGGCTGCATGACAGGGGGTCCAGGTAATTGCTGGCCCCAAGAACAGAGGAGCTCAGAAGGGCTGCAGCACTCAGCACCCCTGCCATGGGGCAGAGGCTGAGCTGGCAGGGGACAGGCAGGATCGCAGCACAGGCAGTGCCTTGCAGCCATCCTGGAAACATAAACAGAGCCCCAGCAGCGAGTCCTAGGTATCCTCCAGAGACACATAAAAAGCGAACAAGGAAAGCAGTCCCCAAGCCCCAGCAACATGCAGCACCCATGAGCCCTGCTGTCACCCAGCCTTCACCCCTCCCAGCACTAGAGAACGTGCAAATCCCCAAACCGCTCCACAGTACAGCCCGGAGAGCTCTCCTATGCTGCTCTGCAGCAAGGCCAAAAAAAATAATCACATGAGCTGCCCTGTTTATGCTGAAGGGGGCCAGATCAGAAACGCAGGGTGTCCCCAGCTCCTGGAGACCGCACACCACTCCTCCTCATGTGGGACTGGCAGGGACAGAGGTCTGCACTGCCCTGAACTGTTCCTCAGATGGAAAAATGCCCCGTCCCCACCCCCTCCCGAGGCTCCAGGACCCACATACCACCCCAGGCTGACAGTCCCCAACGCTGGGCACCCACTGCCAGCTAAAGCCGAGAGCATCCCGCGGAGTTGCCTTCTCCATGGCAGGGCCGGCCCTACCTTGGTGCTGGCTCCCCATATCTTCAACACAGCTTGTCACTGCCAGGCTACTGCCGCGTCCGAGGCAGCGTTTTCTGCAGAGCCGCCTCTTCCCCAACCCCAACACCCCCGCGCAGTGATTGATGTGTACCGCAGCCGCAGCCGAGCTGAGAACTGGGCTGCCTTCCCATTCTGCCGCCGGGCTCCCCCCTCGCCAGGAGTTCTGTGCCCACACCGCAGCCCCTTGACGCGGCAGGAGGGTCCCACGTGGGTGCTGGTGCCAGCCCCATCCGTCCCCCATCTCCTGCAAACACCTGACTCATCCTGGGCCAGGCAGCAGGCACAGGCTGCCATCCTGCCAGGATCCTTCCCTGTGCACACACTGGCAGGGAAGGAGAGCTTAGCTCCTGTGCTGGCTGCTCAGCAAGGAGCTGGACCCACTATCCATCTTCATCCCAAATTAACCTGGCACTTTCCTGCATCACCCGCCCCATCTCTTCCACAGGCCCCAGGGCAGCAAACACTGCGTTGCCTCCAAACCACATACTCGAGCACCCCACTAGCACGAGTCAGCCTGGAGATATACCAGCAGCAAGAGCTGAACAGAGGCTCTTTCATTGCCCCCGTCCACAGCGAACTGCACAGCGTGACACCCAGCACATCCCTGTCCAAAGGGCCCGTGGCTCCTTGTCCCCCCCTTGTCCCTTGAGAGGCACAACAGCCCTGAGCAAACGCTGGAGGTAGGTACTGCCCCGCAGAGGTGCCTCATACCTGGTAACACACAGCACAAGGTGCCTGTAAAGCATAAGCGCTGACACTGCTGCAGCCGAGGGACAGATCCTGCCTTCAGCGAGCAGTGGGAATGCCCAGAGCGTGGGCAGGGGCACTGCCAGAGCAGCTGCAGGCTGGCAGCACACCTGGGCAGCCCCGGGGAGCAGACAGGGCTGGCTGTGGCTGGGCAGTCTGTAACGTCAGGCAGGTAATTCTGTGATTCTGTAATATTTATATCAAGTGTAGGCAGCCTGATGGGAGGAGCAGTGCTCAGGTAGCACTTGCCACTTTGGACACATGCTTATGAAAACTCTAGAGCACACCAAGCCATCAGGAGCCCCAGGGGAAGAATCACAGAATCATCTCAGTTGGAAAGGACCCTGAAGCTCCTCCAGTCCAACCATCAACCTCACACTGACCGTTCCCCAACTCCACCAGATCCCTCAGCACTGGGTCAGCCCGACTCTTCAACCCCTCCAGGGATGGGGACTCCCCCCCTGCCCTGGGCAGCCCATTCCAACGCCCAACAGCCCCTTCTGCAAAGAAATCTTTCCTCAGAGCCAGCCTGACCCTGCCCTAGCGCAGCTTAAGGCCATCCCCTCTTGGCCTGGCGCTGGCTCCTTGGCTCCAGAGACTCATCCCCCCTCTCTGCCCCCTCCTGGCAGGGAGCTGTAGAGGGCCATGAGGTCTCCCCTCAGCCTCCTCTTCTCCAGACTGAACCCCCCCAGTTCTCTCAGCCGCTCCCCAGCAGACCTGTGCTCCAGACTCTGCACCAGCTCCATTGCCCTTCTCTGGACATGCTCGAAGTCATTCAATGAATTCAAGAAGCACAAGCCAGGCAAAGTCTGGCGACTTTCTGGCAGACTCCAGGCACCCACCCACATGGTACAGCCACACAGAGCCTGACCATGCTGGATGCCCACTCAGACCCAACTACCCAGTTGCTCACCAGTATGAGTTCTCCAAATGGTACCCATGGGTTGGGATGGTCAAGTTTAGCCAGGTCAAGGATCACTGGGGATCACAGCTTCCCCGGCTTCCCTGGGAGCAGTACTCAGGCAGCCCCATACGCAAGAGGGTCTCAGCATCCTCAGTCGCATTTCCAGCCTTGACCCTCCTTGGCCTCACCCTGGGGAAGTTGCAGCCACAGGGGTGTGGGGCTGGGGGCCACCAGTTCTCGGCTGCTCAGCACCGCTCCCACTGTGGTCAGGGCTGAGATCACCAATCTCCCAGCACCCACATCTATCAAACCTCCTTGTCCAGAGCTGCCACATGAACAAGGAGGAGGAGACACAGAAAGCAGAGGGAAGAGTCAGCCCAGAGCAGAGAGAGGAGACAAAACACAGACAGGAAAAGGAGGGGGGAAAGGGAGAGACAGCAGCAGACAAAGATCCCAAGACCCGACTGGACGTGACACGTAATGGGAAAGACTGCATTTATCACATCCTGCACAACCCCCTGCCCAGCTCAGACAAACCTTCCCCCAGACCGGGGGAGCGCTGTCCGAAATAGGAGGGGGGACAACAGGAGCTGCCACTGCCCCATGCCCATTTGCCTCAGGGGAGTGAGCAAGCCAGCCGGGGGGGGTGGGCAATGACCATGAGACACCCCCCCTCTGATCAGCACTGAACCCTGTTTCCTGTGCTGGTTCCATGAGGTAGCCTACAGAAAACAAGAGCAGAAGAGATCATCCCTGGCAAGAAGCAATGATGCACCCAAGCAATGATGCACCCAGCCAGAGCTGCTCGGGCACCAGCGTGCCAAGGCTGGAAGGAACCCACTAGCAGGGATGGAGGTGCCTGTGGAAGCATTCTTCTTCCTGGCTCCAAACTCTGCCACTGCTGGGACCCACGGGGTGCCCAAGGCATTGGGGAGACCTGAACAGCAATGAGTTTCAAACAGGGCCCTGCTGGCACCTTGGCCCTGTGGTATCCCACTAAGGACCCCCCTGCATTGGCTCTTGAGTATCTCCATGGGTGGAGCCTCCACAACCTCCCTGGGCCGCCTGTGCCAGCGCTCGGTCACCCTCACAGTGCAAAAGTGTTTCCTGATGTTCAGAGGGACCCTCCTGGGTGCCAGTTTGTGCCCACTGGTCCTGTCCCTGGGCACCACTGAGAGGACCCTGGCTCCGTCCTCTTGGCAGAAAGCCCTGGCAGCAGCCAATGATGGCTCCCGCTGCTGGGGAAGTTGCCCCAAGGATGAGCTCCCCCACTTTTCACTCTAAAGAGTGGCACATGAACCCCACAAGGTGGCACAGACCAACTTGTGTAGCACATTTTTCCCTTTAAAAGGGAGGGGATGGCAGAGTCCTGGGAGAGCCCAAGAGACCTCCATGTGCATTTCAGCAGAGGGTTCAGGACAGCAGGAAGATGCCAGCCATGGTAGCACCCCACAGAAGAGCACCCCTCACTGCCGTGGTGTCACTGGGCTCAGCAAGGACCCAGCTAATGCCTGAGTTGTCCCATGGAGATGCGACTCATGGGCTGGGCCTGATCCTGCACCTCCTCACCCACCAAAATACCACACCAAGACCCCTCCCAGGGAAAGGACATAGCCTCTTGATTTTGAGCCTCAAAATATTTCTGATCAATTTGGTAGAAATTAACCTTGGGCTGGGGAGGGCTGACAAAGCCAACCCCTACCTGGGAAATGCTGGAAAATCCATTGAAAAACTTCATTCAAACTCACTTTTTTTTTTTTTTTTTAAAGTAGCTTTTGATGACCCCTAGCACTGGGCACATCTCTCATGTAAGGAAGGCTTAAAGAGAACAACCGTCCCCATATTCTGACATCCAGATGGAGGGCAGCTCTGGGGCGAGGGGAGGGTGCTCTGGGGCAGCTGCACTGCCAGCCCGCCCGGGAAGGGGCTGCCCAGAGCTGAAGAGCAGCCAGCACAGCTCGGGGCCAGTGGGAAGGGCTGCCCACAGCAGTGGGAGCACAGTGCCAGGCCCTGGCTCGTGGCTGGCTCTCCGGCCCACGGGGACACAATGGCTTTCCCCACTCAGGAAGGGTATGTGGGGCCAAGGGGCTGCAGGGATCAGGAGACTCACCCACTGCTTCTGCACCACCAGCCCTTTGCCTCGTGCTGGAGTGAAAGCACCTTCTCCCCTGTGCCGTGTCCCCCAGGGGTGCCCCGCCATGAGGTCCATCCTCCTGCCCCGAGCCCATACACTGGGACCATTGTGACGTAGCGCTCACCACATCAGGAAGGCAGGCAAGGAGGGGAGGGTGGCACAGCCCTGCCGCTGTCTTGCTGCCGGGCGTCCTGCACGCACCGCCAGCACCAGCCAGAGGCTGGGAGCTTGCCCAGCTCCTGGCAGGGGAAACTGAGGCACACAGAGGGGAAACTGAGACACACAGGGCTTGGTGACACAGCAGCCATGGCAATGCTCTCTCCTTGCCTCCCACTCTGGTGGGGGAAGTATTTGGGACAGGGGTCATCCTGGAACCATTCCCCCTGCCCAGAACCTGCACCCAGCTGTCAACTCAGGCCTGTCACCCCCACAAGAGGGGCACAAAGGGGTAGGCATAGGAGAAAACATGACATTATCCTCAGATTGCTAATCATTACTTGCAACCTCCACCTATCAGAAGCACCCACAGGCACCCCACGGCAGGTCACCCTGCGCAGGGACACTGTGTCTGTACCTGCCCTGCTGCCCTCCACAGCCCCAGCAGAAGGGAGGATTCGGGAGGCCAGGGGCTGCAGCACAGCACACCTGGTCCATGCCCAAAACAGTCTTTTCCCAAAACACCCCACTTGAACCTCGCATTAGCAAAACAGAGTTCAGCACCTACCTTGAAGGTTCACACAGGCTGAAGTAAGTGCTGTAGGGGCTGTTACTAGAATATTTGTGGGTTTTAACGCATCTCCCCTGTTTTCGGGATGCCTGGATCATGCTTTCTCAATGCCTAAAGACACCAGCGTAGACTTCACTCTGGTTTCTCCCCACCCAACCTTCTCCCAACTATGCCCAGGAATGGGGAGCAACAGCACCCCTGTGATTGCGCAGCTGTGAACCGCATTCCCACCAGTGGCAACAGACTGACGCAGGATCAAGACTCTAAGAAATCCCAGAGCATCACCAAATGAGACTAAATAACATAAACACATGCAGCACAGCCGCCCCTGCCACCTCGGGGTTCAACATCCCACTGATGAGCCAGGTTGGGGTCACTGACCCACTGGACAAGGCGAGGTCCGCTGGGGCAGCGCAGGCAGCCGGGGCAGGAGCGAAGCAGGGAGTAGCCTGTCTGCTGGTGAAGACCCACAGCTCCAACAAGGAGCAGGAGGGCAGGAAAGGAGGAATGCTCTCCTGTGCACAGAAATAGTCCCCCCAGTGCAGCAACTTCACAGGCTGTTGCAGAGAAGGACACGCACACTCTGCGGGTGCCGACACAGGAGAAAAGAGCTTTTTAGCTGTTTCCAAGACAAGGACAGCTCTGAGGCCTCGGAGATGTTTGAGCCTTGCAGGCAATTATCAGAGATAAGAGACAAATGTTTTAAAGGCCAGAAGGGATAGAAGAGGGATAAAAGAGGGTGTACAGTAGAAAAAACAAGTCGCAGTGGGGTGGGGAACAGCACAAAGGCTTTCTTCATCAGATCTGACCTTCCACACAGAGGACATCTTGGGACACTGTGGGACACAGCCAGGACTTGGGCAAGTGGGCAGATCTGGGGCTACTGAAGAGAAAAAGAAATGGTGCTGAGGAGAAGGTACCTCAGTCCTGCACCAGGACTGCAACTGCACTGTGGGGTACACCCCAGCCCACCCAGAGTCCCCACTAGTTCTGCATACACTGGGATCCTGTCGCCTCCCACCACCCCTCGGGCAGAACACGCTGTGCCGTGCCCCTGGGACCCCCACTGCATGGGAAAGCCTCCAGGGGCTCTCACACTGGCTGGGTTCATCCCCACCTACCCTCACATTTTCCAGTTTGTCTGGGACAGTGCCCCAGTGCCCAGGGTCCCCAGAGACCTCCTTGGGCACCCCCTGACTTGATGCAAAACTCACCAGGAAATGTGCTGGGCAGATCCAGGGCTCTGGTGGGGACCTGCTGAGGGGAGCACCCCACTTCACTGGACCGGGGCTTGGTTCCATAGGGTAAGCCTCAAGGGCAAGGAGGAAAGGGACCCCCAGCCCTCCCCACCCACCATGGAGAAGACAAGGAGGGGACAGGCCATGCCACCAAGCCTGGAGGAACAGGAGTGGAGCTGCCCCAGCCCCTGCACTGTCCCACTTTCACAAGCCCCACATATTCCCAGTCCCCCTCTCCTCTCCCATCAGCTCCCCACCAGGCCACATCCCCCAGGAGCTGGGACACTGTCAGCCCCCAGCCCTGTCCCAGCTTCACTGTGGCACAACATGAGAAGTGCCCACACACCAACCAGTTCTCGGCAACAGATGTGCTCTGATTCCCTCCTTTACCTGTCCCCCATTTATCTTTCAGCAGCAATTAGCCCTGCCCAGGCTGCTTTCCCTGCCCATTTTATCTTCAGAATGTATATACAATGTGTGTATTACATACATTAATGCAGTGTCACCACCGTGCAGTCAAACATGCCGTGCACCATCACTTCAGAAGGTCCAAGTCCCAAAGCCAGCGCGACGTCGCCGCCCGCCCCACAGACACCCA
>NW_020799266.1:61963-154531 GCF_003259725.1 Athene cunicularia | reverse complement strand
GCCCCCCCGACCCCCACCACCTCCACTGCAGTGCCCGCTCCCACACCTGGGCCCTGAGAGATACGTGCAGCAGAGCTGGATTCCAGCTGCTGCGGGGAAAACTGTAACTTGGAAATTTCCATGCTCTGAAGCATTTCACAGATATGCAAAAGGACCAACAAGGTGTCAAAGGAGCTTGAGCAAGTCACAGGGCTGAGCAGGAGCCAGAAATAGCAACCAGGAGTCTGGGTTCCATGTGCTGGGCCAGACATCCCCCATCAGGCTGCCCCATAACCGAAAACACCTTCAAATGCTTGTCTCGGTAGAGATGGATGGCAAGAGGTTCATGGCCTTGAACAACCTTTCTTATCTGGCTCCGACTCTACTTTGCTAGTCTCACTTCAATAGATATTGGCAAGCAACAGCATTTGTCTCCCTGCAGAGCTGGGGAGAATCCGTCTTCTGGCATCTGAGTGCCTGGACACCACAGACACCCAAACCACAGACAAACAGAAAACTTCTCAATGACTTGCAAAATGCAACAGAAAAAAGCCTGCCATCAGGCTTCAGCTTGCTGCAGGGCACCTGGTCTGCAAAAAAATTCTTCAGACAGAAATGAGAGGCTGGCAAGCACCGACCTGGACACGCATGCACCGAGGACACAGTACTCCAGCCTCTAACCCATCTGTGAGCTACAGCATCGAGGATTGGGCCAAGCCTCCCAAGATGCTGTTCTGACAATTTACATCTCAGGTTGAGGGGTATCTGAGCCAATAAAGAACACAAAGATGCTGAAATAATATTTTTGAAGCATAACAATTTTACTTGTCTGTCATCCCCGAGCTGGTTCAAAATAGCTCAGTGGATTTACAGTTGTGCCAGATGTGCTAGGGGTTAGCTGGTTCCCACCGGGAAAAGAGAGGCAGGTGACCTCCAGTTTTCCTCTGAATTACAGAAATATTTGATCAGCAAGCAGACACACAGCAGAGTTTGCAGGGACCAGAGGTCATCCCATCCTCCCCAGCAGGTCACAGGAGGGCAGGGGCTGCCTATGACCAGAGCAGCACACCAAGAGGTCCAGCCATGAAGGGGACTGTGCTTTTGGGTTAGGACAGTGATGGCTAGAAGCAGCCACCAACTTGCCAAGGTGCCAGAGCACCAAACCCTGTGCCACCGCCACTGCCATGGAGGGGTCCAAAAGGTGGAGCTCCCCTTGCAGGCAGAGTGCATCTCTCTTCCAGGTCGGTGCTGGCATACCTTGTAGCCAGGCTTGGGAAATGCTGATAAAATAAGGGAAAACATCTCTCCCTCCTCTCGCACTGCCCTCCCTCCAGACAATTAATTTCAGCCCTGCACCAGCCCGTGGCTGTCTTGCAGCGCTGCTGTGAATCATCAGCAGTGAAACGCTGACTCACAGAGGTGAGGCTCCGGATGCAGCTGACGCAGAAGCCCTGGTCCCCGCAGCCTGCTCCTGAAAACCCTCCTCCAGGTCCCCACAACATCTCTGTGAGCCCCAGGGAGGCTGCAGCAGCCACCCACTGCAGCAGGGAGATGATGCTTCAAGAGGTCATTTAATCCCACTTGGAGCAGTTCCATTCATACTGGCCCAACAAGCCTTTAATAGTCTCTTGTGGTGGAAACTCCTTTCCCTACACCTCTGTCTGTGCCAGAGCTTTATCCACATCAGAGGTATTCTCCAGCATCTCACCAAACCTTCTTCCCTGTAGTTTTGGGCTACAGGGCAGAGCTCCTTCTGCCTTTCCACCATTTCATAGAATCATAGAGTGGTTTGGTCTGGAAGGGACCTTAAAGACCATCTAGTTCCCATCCTCCTGCCCTAGGCAGGGACACCTTCCCCCAGCCCAGGTTGCCCAAAGCCCCGTCCAACCTGGCCTTGAACCCTTCCAGGGAGGGGGCAGCCACAGCTTCTCTGGGCAACCTGTGCCAGGGCCTCACCACCCTCACAGGGAAGAGTTTCTTCTGAAATCTCATCTAAATTTACTCTCTGTCAGTTTAAAACCATTACCCCTTGTCCTGTCCCTACACCCCTGATGACAAGCCCCTCCCCCCCTTTCAGCCCTGGGAGGCCGCTCTAAGTTCTCCCCGGAGCCTTCTCTTCTCCAGCTGAACCCCCCAACTCTCTCAGCCTGTCCTCACAGGGGGGTGCTCCAGCCCCCCGAGCATCTTTGTGGTCTCCTCTGGCCCCACTCGAGCAGGTCCGTGTCCTTCTGCTGTTGGTGAGCTGGACCCAGCACTGCAGGGGGGTCTCACAAGAGCGAAGCAGAGGGAAGAAAATCCCCCCGCTCTCCCTGCTGCCCACACTGCTCTAGGTGCAGCCCAGGACACGGGTGGATTTCTGGGCTGTGAGCTCACATTGCTGGCTCACAGTCAGTTTTCCACCCACTAATACCCCCAAGTCCTTCTCCTCAGATCTGCTCTCAATCCACTCATCCCCCAGCCTGTGTTTGTGCTGGGGATTGCCCTGACCCATGTGCAGGACCTTGCACTTGGCCTTGTTGATCTCCATGAGGTTTGCATGTCCCACCTCTCCAGCCTGTCCAGGTCCCTCTGGATGGCACCTCCCCTCCCTCTAACATGTCACTGCACCAGAGTTCGGTGTCAGTGGCAAACTTGCTGAGGGTGAAACTGTCCTTCTCGCCAACAAAGACATTAAGCAGTGCCGGTCCCAATACAAACCCCTAAGGAACACCATTTCAAGCTCTGCAACTCCCAACCGTCCCCAGGCCACTGTGACCCTTCCACAGGAGCAGCCCCACAGAGAGCCAGTGGCAGCTCAGCTCTGCACAGAGAAAGCAACACTCGTGCCCAAGGATGGCAACCCCCTGCGGCCACCATTTAGACAGCAGGACCTGCATCCATTCCAATCGGAAAGTTCCTTCTCAGGTCAATCAGGTTCCAGCTTTGGTCCCTCCCAGAGGTGATCTGGAGGCCCTCAGAGAGGATCAGCTCTACAGAGCCACTGAACCAAGGCAAAGACAGTTGCCCAGGAGGTCCCTGCAGGTCCAGCCCCAGGAGCTCCTCTCTGCTCAACCCTGAAAGAGCAGAAAACGGCTGGCAGAGACATGGGCAACTGGGCACAGAGAGCTGCTGGGTGCAAACCAAAAGCATTCAGTTCCTCCTCCTGCCATCGGGGTCTTGGCTGTGCCGTGAGGGTCTGGTCCATGTGCCCTTGCTGCCTCTAGCTGCATGGACCTTGGTGTTCACTTCTCGTCTGTGCCTGGCTCCTGCAGACCCCTGTTAGCTGGAACAGCACGGCTGTGAGACTGCAGCACTGAGGTTTGCCATCTGGTGCGTAACCACAGCTTTTTAAGACCCTTCATGCCTGCACACTTGTCTCAAGCCCCCATCTCTACATTTCCTCCTCATGTCCTGCTATTTTCTCTGTTCCTCAGATCAGTCACACAGATGGATGTTGTAGCATCCAAGTCTTTTTCCAGACAATCACAATCTCTTCTGATGTTCTCCATTTACAGCAAAGCAGTTCCCCCTTTGCCTCACATCAAAGACATACTCCAGTTCCCAGTGGCCCAGCTCTGCTGCCCAGCAAGCACTTAGAGGTGCCCACAACAGCCAGGGCTAAAGCACAGCACAGGCACTGCATCCTGCGGGCATGCACAGCAGAACTCAATGACTGCAGAAGCAGCAGGGCACTGGGGTGCTGGGAGAAGCCTTATTGCTCACCCATCCCTGTCACTACCATTCACCTCATCCAGCCCTCCCTGCAACCACAGGGCGCTTGTAGGCACCCTCCCTCCATCCACCCACGAGCCTTGCACCACAGGTCCCTCCACACCGCTGCATACACATGCAGTCTCACAGCCACACTGCCCACAACTCACCCTTTTCCCATCACCTCCAAGCCTGCTCCCTCCCACCCACCTGCCAGGAACATTAGGAAAGGAGATGTCAGACCAACACAGCATGATGTTCTCCTGCCCAGCAGGATAGTTTGAGCTCAAGTAGGTCACACTGAGAACACAAAGGATAGTGTGAGTGTTCCCTCTTCACCTCAGACGCCTTTCTCCCCAGCCTGTGAGCAGACTTTGCGTTGGCCCAACTGAGCTCTGCTGCTTGTCCTGCTAACCAGAGCAGGGCTGGCCCACCACATGACAGCAGAGCATCAGGAGGACCCAGCCCTGCCACCCGTCCTGCCTTCAGGTAGGGAAGAGCACTGAGGTCTGAACCTAATGGTGGAGACAATCACCACCAACTAACCACAGGAGGCTGCTCCCAGTGAAACTGCAGGGACATGTCAGCTCCTGTCCCTCCAGTGGCAATGACAGGTCTAGCTCAGAGCCTGTCTGGTGATGGAGGGCATGAAGGTCTCATCAAGGCTGTCTGGACCAGTCTCTTCTTGCAGACAAGCCCAAGCCTGCCCTATCAGCGGGCCTTAAATCAGCGTAGGGCTTTGATGGCTACTACAGACACCTTTGTCAGGAGAGGTGGTTGCTTTCCAGCCCTAAGCAAGCCTGGCAAGCTTGGGCTGTTGAGTTGGCATGCTCTGCAGTCACTGACCTGACCTGGAGTTCCTGAGGGACTCTGCACTGGGGAAAAGGAGTCAAACCCAGGGCTGAAAGTAGCCACTGAGCACCACAATGAGAAGTGGATGGTGGCTCTTCATCGACAGGCTGATGCTGTCAAGCAATGAATTGGGTCAAGTGGGGAAAAATATAAGAATAAAGGCATCAATGATGAGATGATCCAGTGGCAACACACTCATGTGAGAGCAAGTGATCCTGTGTAACAACCCCAGAGGCTCTGGGATCCACCATGTGGAATGAGCCCACGGTGTGGAGGTTTCCCACCTATCTGAACAGGGCTGGCAAAGCTGATCTCCTGCAGCAAGCTCAGACTTAATTGACACATGTTGAATCTGTGTTTGGGCAATTATGTATTTATATTATGTCAGCAGTTGCCAAGAGCCTGGACATCTGCTCACTCATCATGCATGAGCCAGGCAGCGTGGAGACATTTGACCCCAGAGCAGGATGCTGGGCTTTTGCAAACACAGCTGACAGGCAGAAAAGTGCCTCCCCTGCCACAAACAGCACTGTTCTCCACTGGCATTGCCTTCGTGAGATGGGCAATCATGACCTGCTGCCCACAGTAGCATCCCCCTGATTCAGGGTTAATAAAGCAGCCTGAGCTTATTTCACCAAACTACACTCTGGAAGCTGGGCTCAGCTCCCCTGTGGCTCCAAAGGCATTGTGCCATGGGTCAGAAATGAATCATGAGCAAGTTAGGGGAAAACAAAAAAAGCAAAGTTAAGAAGCCACTGAGTTCACAGAGAGAGGGGCTGTCCCCCAAGTCAGCCTTGAGTTAGGCAGAGATAGCAACTCACCGCCTGCCTGGCTCAGCTGCCAGCACCGAGAGCAGCCAGGGCAGAGTCCATCCCGAGACCAAACCCTCCCTTCCAATTTGCTCTCTCCGTGCTTTGGCCCCAGCCCTTTTAACACCAGGAAAAAACAGGGAAGAGAAATATGACTTCTGCTGCATCCCCGGGGTGGGGGGACCAGGGCTGAGGCACCTCCTCCTCCAAGCCTGCCAGGAGGCAAAAGCAGCATGTCCCCTCCCTGCTGCCCTGCTCCCACCACCCACAGCGGCACACAATCGTTTTGCAAGACCCATGCAATTTTGGGCCATTTTAAAGAAGGTTTCACTCCTACCCTTTTGAGTGACACCTCCCAGACAAATAAATAAGTTCAGGAATAAATCGCTGTGACCCCTCAGAGCAGACAGCTTGAAAAGCCAGGAAACACCTTCCACACACCATCGTTGACATGCAAACGAAGATCTCTCAACCGGTGGGTCAGGAGAGCGGTGATTCAGCACCTGCAGAAACACCCTGCATTCTCCAGATGGAAGTGCAGCCAGACACCGCCCATCAGCGAGAGGAACTAACCCGCGCAGGCTGCAGCCCCCAGGCACCCCTGGGCTCCTGGTTTGCTCTCCCCGCTCCCAGAGGCCCACGTGAGCACATGGGATGGGACCGGCAGCACCAGCCATGGGATGCCACGTGCCATCGCTGAGCCCGGACGTCACAGCATTGTCTCACTAGCAAACCACAGCCTGCCTAGTGCTCTGGGGACTTCTTTGCTTTCCTCAGCACCCATGGGTCCCTACGGTCTCACCTGCTTTCCCCTCCAAGAGCCAAGTCCAATCGATGCCCTCGGTCACACGAGGCCCGTGCTGGCGCCTGCCCAGTGCAGCCAGGGCAGTAGCTCTGCGGTCCTGCAGCCTCTGGAGGTGCCAAAGGGACAATGCTATTCCAGAGCTCTCCGGTTTCAGCCCGACTCCCTCACACTTCAGCTCCCTCCCCCTGATGACAGCCACTCAGCAGCACAAGCAGAAATGCCCACCTGTCACCAGACAGCTGAAAACCATCCCCTGCTCCCAGGCAGAGCTGCTGCAGCAGCTCACAGAGCGCCATCCGCACTGCCTGCCGGCCACCCTCCCCAAAGCAGCTCTCAAGCAGCTCAGCAGGCAGATGCTGGCAGCCACCACCACCTCGCTGACTCCTCAGGAAGACTGCCTGGCTGCAAGGCTGAACCACACCAGCACATTGCTGGCTCTCAGGAAAAAGGACATGTCTTGGCAGGGAGCAGCTCACCGGTCCCCTCCCTGCCCGAGGACATCCGCACCACCACGCAGCACCTTCGTGCCAGCACGGCCACAGCAGCCCGCAGGGTGACAGGGACCCCAAAGCTCAGCCCACAGCCGGCCCACAGCACAGGCTCCTGCCAGCAGAGTGGCAGCTCAGCCCCTCGGGAGCAAAGGGCAGTTCCTCACATCAGCCGCAAACCAGACAGCCCCTGCGCCAGAAACCGCACAGCCACTGACAACCCCGCATCCCCCTCCGCTGGCTGCCCACATCCTGCCTGCTGCTCCAGGAAGGAGTCCAGGGGGGGTGTGGAAGTTCATTAAGGCTTCTTGCAAAACCAAGGGCTGCCGAGCTCGCTCACTCTGTCACGTCAGGCAGCCCTGTAAAGCCGGGAATGTGCTTCTCCCAGGCAAACGCATACCTTTAAAAGGCATGCTTGCACTGTCAGCAGAGTTCGGAGCACACTAGGAGTGGGGAGCCAGGAGATTTATGATACGATGGTACACCCAGGGCATTCAGCTCTTCCAGCAAAGGTCCAGCAAGAAGCACTGGGTGCAGGCAGGAATATTAGAGGAGAGGGCAGGGGAGAAAGTGAGTTGCTTAACATTCAGCACACAACATCCTCGAATGCGATGGCACATGGTGAACCAGCCCTGTGGATGCACTGAAGGGTTTAAACCACCATCCAGAGTAACCTCCCCATCCTCCAGCCCCCAAGCAGTCATTGACACAGCTCTTTCCCACACTGTAGGATATCATTTGATCCAAAGACTCTCCAAGTGCCTTACAATCACCCAGCCATGGAAAGGCCGTAAAGAAAAGGGATCCAAGGTCACAACTTACCCAGGCAGGGTTGCAGTCACCCTGAGGGGCAGCCCTGAGTCAGGGCACCCTGAGCAGTACAGCCACTGAGACCTCCCCAAACCCTCCTACACCACCCAGCCTTCCTGTACCACCCTGACCATCCCTGTCTCGACACACCCATCACCCAAGGAGGACCAAAGGCTCCCAGGTTCCCTTGGCACAACTATCCCAGAGGGGAAACATGCTCCCCCAGCATTTCAAAGCCAGCCCACCCTGCATCCACAGCCCCCAGGCCAGCCAGGGGGCTGCACATGAGCCACAGGGTGCAGGAGCCTTGGGGTTCCCCACTTTTTGCCCTGCCTTGGTGCAAAATGGCAGAACCAGGCAGAGAAGCAACGTTGAGGTGGAAGCCCCAAACCAAAGTGCCAACAGAGCTTCAAGACAAGTTCCATCCCCAGTTTGAGGGTGTCAGTGATATTGGGCAGAGGAACCTCCAATCAGGGTTCAGCAACACCCAGGTATCCTTCTGCCCTGGGACAGTGGGGTGCAGCCAGCAGGACCTCCCACTGCACTGCCTGGGGAGGATACAGGCAATGCCGGAGCAGACAGGCAGCAGCACAGGCAGTGGTGCTGGGGATGATACCCAGAAAGCTCCACCTCTGCCAGTTGCTTAGCGACCAGCATCCCGTAGGAGCCACCTCTCCTGCACGTCCCTGTCAGCAGCACAACAGCTCTGCTCCAACAGCTCTGGCAGCAGAGGTGAGACCAGAAACCACCACCTGATACCTGCCAGCTTCCCCCCTCCCGCTGAAGGTCCGGGGCCTGGCTGTGCCAGGGATGTGCTCCCCTGCACCCTGACCCTGCGCCCCATCAGCCCCCACATCTCAGCCCCCAGCCTTGCCTTGGACCCAAGGCCTACAGGAAAGGGCGCAACGATTTTAGGTGAGACAGATACCCCACCTCAAGTCCAGTTGCTGTCCCCAGCAGCTGATAAATGCTAAACAAGGAAAGGAAAAGGACAAATGGAAACCACTTCACAGCTGACCAGGAACGAGCATCCCCCACAGCACCACACAACCTGCTTTTCCTGGGACACTGATGTGTCTGAGCTCCACCCCACACTCTGGTCAGCACCATCCTTCACAGCTACACTCCTCCTAGCAAGTCCCCAGGCTGCAACAAGCCCCAGCATCTCTGTGCCATCCCAACTGATAGAGGCCAATATACTTGGGAAAATCCCTCTAAACATCTCAAAAGTCCTTTTCAGGGAAGAAAATGCTACAAATTCACAGGAAGAAAAGCAGCAAATCAGTAAGTGAAACAGGCAGGAGCTGGAACTCAAGGAAGAGAACTGTTCTTGCACACATCTTTTTGGATTGTGCCTGCAATTTATACCGCTGTTCATCTCACTTCTGAGTGAAGACAGATTAGCTGGCTAGAAAGAGGAGCAGAAAATTGCTATATTAACCATGGAAAATCAAGACTGGAAAATAGACCTGGTGCCTCCTTAAACTATCCCCAGCACTGGTGTCTAGCAGGGGTCTAACCTCTCACATGTCAGAGCTAGAGAGCAAACCAAGCTTTTCCTTCAACTTGGCACCTGAAAATCTGATTAATCACCAGTGCTGCAAGAAATCAATGTGACTGCAAGCACATTGCCCCAAGGTCTTGTTAAAAAAGCTGAGAGGCTTCCACGACCTTTCAATCCTGAAGCCACAGCCTCCTTGCAGCTCGGTACTGGGTGCCAGCACTGCAGGAGGCAAAGGCCCAGTGCATTAAAGTAGCTGAAGATACCTGCGGTTGGGTCTCCAGTGGCTGCTCTCCCAAAGGTCCCCACCTTCCTTGCACTCCCACCCAGGGCCATGATAGATGGCAGGGGAGATGCTACCAGCAGACACGGCCCAGCAGCTATCCCATGCCCAGCTCATGCACCAGCATCAAAACCAAACATTTTTCTGTGAAGCAGAGTATAATATCTTACGTGGGTTGAAGGTTTTTTTAAGATATGGGAAGGAGATACTGTATGCAACAAAATGACTACTACTACAGGGGGATTTTTAAACAAACAAAAAACCCCATTCTTCTTTAAACACATCTAATAAGACACAGAGGACTGGTCAACAGCACCAGCATAACCAGGGCAGCAACTGGGAGACACTGCAGGCTGCTCTGCTAAGGCCCGTGCCACACTCCCTCCCGCACGCCAGAGACCTCTCCCACTGCTGGACTGATCTGCTTCTGAGAATATAAACCATGCCACCACTTGGGGTTTATTCCACTTGCTCTGTATTATTCCAAAATACAAAGCTTAAAATTCGCCCTCTTTTTTCCTCCCTCGTCAACTAAAGTTGAAGCCTGA
This sequence comes from Athene cunicularia, assembly GCF_003259725.1. Classification (NCBI taxonomy): domain Eukaryota; kingdom Metazoa; phylum Chordata; class Aves; order Strigiformes; family Strigidae; genus Athene; species Athene cunicularia. The sequence goes on along the minus strand of NW_020799266.1, from coordinate 144,766 downwards.
TTTACCTACCCCTCAGGTGCAGGCAGGTCTCGGCCAGTGGCAGGCAGCAGTGTCCCGCTGCACGCAGACAGCTGGGTGGGTGCAGGTCCACTCCTGCTGCCAGAGGCACACCTGCCCACAAAGGAACCCAGCCCAGGTATGACACCAAGTTTGCCACTTCATTTTAACCCTTTTAATCCCTGGCACTGCTCCTCTACTTCCATGTGACCAGATTCCTGCCAGAGGGGTGGCAGGAATCAGAGTCATTTAGATGATGCACAGGTATAATCCTGATGAACAGCTGTACAAACCCATGCCAGGGTCAAAACTGGGAGAGATGCACGGAGAGCCCCAGGTCCCTCTGCAGAACTGCTCCAGCCTGGTGTTTCCCCCCAGCAGCCCCCAGGCTTCACCCCAGATGCAGACACACCACACCAGCCAGCCCACAGGCACGAGGCAGACATTTTCTGGTAAGCAAATATTGCTGGTTTTCCCTCGCCCTCTCCCAGCCCTTCCATTTTACCTCTTGGAGAACCCTGAGCAGTTGTTTTTCTCGGCTGTTTAATCTCCCTCCAGTTCCCAGAGGATGTACGCTTATCGCCTGCACAAGCTCATCTAGCTTTGATGTGTCTCAAATTCTACCCCCAGGCAGGTGACGAGTATTCAGGGAAGTTGGGCAATTAAATGACAACAGAAGGAAGGGCCAGAGGAGAAGGGTTGTTTTTTTTTTTTTTAAAAAAAAAAAAAAAAAAAGGAGGGGAAAGCAAACCTGACTGAAGCCTCCTCCCCGCTGCATCCATGAGCAAAGCCCGTAGTACCCACCAGTGCCTCCTGCTCTCGTGCTTGGAGAGGAAGGTCCCAATCCAGGCACCCTGGGCACAAACCCCTGCTCCTGGCGCAGGAGGGTGCTGTGGCCAGTCTGAACACAGGGAGCAGGGACACCACCACCACAACCAAGCTGGCTGCACCATGACACAACCCAAGGGAGAAATTTGTGTCCAGGAGGTCCTGGACACGAGTGGTTGGCAGAGGCAGCACTCCCCAGCACACAACTTGTGCCAAGCAGACCTGGGCACAAGCTGGCATAGCTCCTGCCCTCCCGGCTAAATCAGGGCAGCCTCAGCCAGGACCAGGGATGCAAAGACAGCGGTGGCTCCCTGGCAGATCTGGGCTCAGCCAGATCCATCCCAGCCTGACCCCTCTGTCCCACATAGCCCAGCCTGGCAGCAGGGTTGTGGCGCATGGAGCAGTGACACCACAGACGCTGCAAGCAGGAGGCTGCAGCGCTCTCATCACAGCATGAGGGGGACAGAGATGCCTCTAATACCTGGCAGCCACCCCCGATAAGTTCACGCTTTCCACTGTGGCACCCATCCCGCAGCTGGGAGGAAGGCATGTGGGGGGAACAGTGCAGGCAGCTGCCGGAGGATGCCCAGGGCTGGGCGTGCAGGAACAAGGCACGGTGATCTTGCCTGGAAGGTGGTGGATAGGTGACGGCCATGTGGGACTCAGGCAGGGCTGTAGCCCTGGCAGAGCACCCACCTCCGGGTTGGCATGGCACTGCATGCCTCTGCTCACCAGTTGCTCTTCAGGGACCTGAAGGTGGCACATGACAGGTGCCTTCTAGAAGAGGAGGTAAGTCTAGACTTTCCAAGAGGTGAGGCTGCCCATCTCGGTCAGCAGGTAGATGAGCTGAGTGGCAGCAAGGCCACCAGCCACCCCAGACAGCCTCTCACTGCCCACCAGCATCACCCCACTGGGGCTGGCACAAGGGACCACTTGGAGATGGCTCTGGAGTGCAGGCCCCTGACACTTGCCAGAAGCCCCAACATTTGTCCAGCTCTCCCCAGACTGCCCTGACTTTGGGGTGTCCACCCAGGGTACTGGTGCAGCCACAGCCACCAGAAGCCACTGGTGTGAGGGCTCCATCACTAATGCCTCTTGGGACGAGGCAGCACACACACTGCCCCACACTGCACCCCCCGCAACAGCACCAGATAGCCCCTGGGGCTGGCTGAGCGGAGGGCTGGGACAGCAATCCGCCCGGCATGGCCGCAGCATCCGCCACGTCTGAACATCTCCGTCTCCCCGGCAACCTGGGTACCAGCGCCTTCTCACTTGCAGCCCAGCAGTCTTGTGCAGCAAAAGCCATGCTGAATCTGTACTGGGATTACAGCAGCCCTCTTTCGCTCACCCTCCTACCCTTTCCATCCAAAATTCATCATTAAAACATAACCTTGTGGTGAGGAACAAGAAGCACCATGCCAGGGTCATGGGGAGCAATAGCACTCCCACTCACCCCGCCAGCCACCACTATCATAGGGTTTACTGGGCACCACGGAGCTTTCAACTGGAGGAAAGTGGGATCTGTGCAGCAGCCACATGCTGAGTGACAGATGCCATCTCAACACTGGCTACCTTGAATGGCTTGGGCCATCATGTGCACATGGGAGCAGGACAAGCACACTCCAGGTGACACCAATGGCAAGGAGACTCAACCTCACTCTCCATCCAGCATGTTCAGTGGTCTCAGAGGCTCTGAAAGCTCTTCACCACAGTGCAAAGCTCCCTCCAGTGTCCCGCCTGATTCCTCATCACCCTGCCAAGCGTCCAGCCTTATCTGCAGGTGGGGAAGGACACAGGCCAAGACTCGAGTCCTAGGGCAGCATATGGCCCCTTTTCAGAGGTCCCCGAGCAATGTCACAGCAGAGAAAGTACCAGCCATGCCGAGGACCCTCTCAGCAGGATGAGACACTGTACGCAAAGGAATGACAAGCACCCAGCCCCCATGGAAGGAGCATCCCCTGGGGAGGCAAGTGAGCCCCAGTACCCCAGACCTGCACCCTGGATGGGGCTGAGCCTCGCAAACCACAGTGATGGGAGCAGATCATCCACAGAACCTGCTGGCCTCCAACCAAGCAGCTCTCAGCACCTGCTTTTGTAGCTGCTGAGGATGGGAAGTGGCACAAACATTGTTTAACCCCTTCAGCAACAGCGAAGAAAGCCAAGAAAGGAAAAATCAAAAGCCTCTGTCCCAGAATAAAGGAGAGAGCAAGGGTTGTGGGGAATCCAGGCTAGAAGCAGCCCAGAGAGATGCTGTCACAAGCACCTATATGTTGGGAGATGATGCCCTGGAGCACACCCACACCAGAGCTGGGTGCTCTCCTGCACGTGATCCAGCCTCCACATCCCCCCTTGGGAGCAAGTCCTGCAGATCCCACCCCACACTGCCTGCTCAGACACTGCCAACAGCTCCTCATCCCTTGGGTCCTTCTGTGCCAATAAAGCTGCTGAAACACCAGTCCCAGGTGGCAAATTCTGCTCTGCAGGGATCTGAGAATGGACAGCTCTTCCTTTCCACCCAGCCCTGGTGGGATCACCAGTTCAGCAAGGCAGGGTCCCATCCCAGCCCTTCACACCTCTGGCCAGAGCCAGCGGTGAGGCTGGTCCATGTGGATGGTACATCCCGTGCTGCCCGCTGCATGTCAGAGGTGAGGCGAGATCCCAGCCCAGCCCTCTGGCAGAGAAGCCTTTAACAGCCAGGCAGAGAGGGGGACAGATGGGCAGGCACCCCAGCTCACCCCCGCTGTAATGCAGCATGGCAGATGCCCAGCTCCTAAGTGACGAGGATGCGGAAGAGGTTAAAAGGACCAGCCACGGGAGGCAGGGTGCCTGGCCAGAAGCCAGCCTTTCCCAAGCTGAGATTGAGGGAGCTGGCAGCTCTCACTGGCCTTCAGGGCACACATTGCCACATTCCGCAAACCTGTTTGCTCAGCCCAGGCCAAAGCAGCTGAGATGGCACAGAGCAAGCTTCATTGACCAAGGCATGTCTCACAGCGAGGATGGGCCCCAAATCAAGAGGAAAGTGCACCAGCAGCCCCGAGCCAGGGCGGGGGAGCAGGTCCAGCACCGAGGCAGCGCTGCCCCGGGGCTGCCAGCGCTGCTTGCCCAGCCAGGGTCCCGCTGCCACACAGGGTGAAGGACAAGGAGGATAGAACGGCTTCAACTCTGTAACTTTAGACTGGCTCTTAGGAAGTATTTCTTTGCAGAAGGGGTTGCTGGAATGGGTTGCCCAGGGCAGGGGGGGAGTCCCCATTAGAAACTGCCTGTCAGCAGAACAACAGGGCTAAACTATCTCAGTGTCACATCTGGGGGCTCTGCCTGGGGGATGAGGCTGCCCTGCCGCGGACTGGCTGTGCCCCACGGGCCCCTGCATGCTGCTTTGGGTGGGGAAGGGGCTGCCCAAGAGGTGCCACAATCAAATGGAGCAGTCAGTCCAGGTAGGGAGCAGCCCAGGAAGACACCGGGACCACCAGCACTGCAGCCAGTCCTCTCCTCCTACTCCAGCTCTCATGCAGGGACGGCACCAGAGTGGAGCCCAGGGCTGTTCTGGTGCAGCAGAGGGCGAAAGACTGACCCAAAGGCTGTTATGGTAACAACCAGCATTCTTTGAACCCAGGTCACCCAGCTCCAGGTGTGCCCCACGACTGACCACTGCAGAGCACCAGCAAGGCACCTCACATACACACCAGAAGCAGGCAGGGGTGTTGCAACCCATGTGGGCCACCCATCACCAGGTGGAGTCCCAGGAGTGGGACTCTTCCTCCGCTGGTGACAGCTCCTGCCCCAGCTCGAGGTCACCCACTGCCTCTGCAGCCATCACTGAGTAGGTGAAGAGCACCTAGAGCAAGGGAAGCCACTGAAGGGAGCTCAGCTCAGGCACAGACTCAGCCTTGCCTTCTCCCATCTTCTCTCTCCTTACAAAGGAAGGCCCAAGCTCTCTGCCTACAGTCATCATCCTCCAATCCACAGCCCCAGAAGAGCCCTGTCTGAGATTTAAAGCAGTGGCTAGGAAATACCATTTTCCCCAAGGTAACAGTCATGTCTTGTGAGCCACTTCCCAGGAGGATGGAGCAGTTCAGTTGGAAGGGACCTACGATTATCTAGTCCAACTAACGAATGACTATCTTCTTTGACCAAGCTCTCGAGGAGAGAATCCTTTCCCTTCACCCCTGCCTACCAAATCCCAGCAGCAAGCCCTTCATGACATCCAGGAGGTAGGATTTTACATCAGCTGTGAGGGAGCTGTAGAAATACAGAGAAATGAAGCTCATCACCAGCATGAGCACTGTGCCACGACCAAAGCATCGCCAACCTTTCCAGAAGCTGGGGACACCTCCCTTGGCACAAGGCAGCAGCTGGCCCAGGCTGTGCTGGTAAGGCTTCGCTGGCCCAAACCTGCCGGGAAGCTGGGACCTGCAGGTGAGTCTGCCTGAGCACACAGCCATGGAGCAGTTCTGCTGTGCCAGTGCTCCCCCAAACGCCCAGTGCTGGCTCAGGAGATGCAACCAAAAGAGGGAAACATGAAACCAAAGACACCCAGACGTGGGCCACTAAACCCCAGCTGCACCCAGGACACTGAGGCCACCAGCAAAACCAAGGGGTGGGCTGGGTACCAGGGGTCACACTGTGGAGGTGGTGTGTGTCCTGCTCCCCGTGCTGCCCCAGCGCAGGGAATCCCAACAGGGACTCACACCCCCAGTGCAGGGGCAGAGCTTACTGCCAGGCATCACCCAGGAGCTGAACACTCCCACATCGGCAGTAGCCAGTGCCCAACCTCCCAAGCAGCTTTCCTTGTGCAGAGCCCCAGAGCAGAAGCACACAGGCACCCACCCCATGCTGGAGGGAAACTGAGGCACACAGCAATGCTATTCACCACTGAAGTTGGGCCTGCACTTCTGCCCCCACCAACGCCAAAACTGGTCTTCCAGCACCCAGACTTATCAGCGTACAGAGATGGGACAAGAAACGCCATCATTCTCCTTGCTTTCCCTACAGACCCACGTCCCTGCATGCAGGTGGAGGTGACATTTTGCCAGGTCCACAAAGAGCCCTCCTGGAGAGATGGTCTTGTAGCACCGCTGGTGAGAAACCCTCATAAAAAAGTAATGAGCTGCCCCCTGCAGAGCCAGAGGCACCTCTAGCCCCAAGGAACACATCGCAGCCCATCGCAGCCCTCGGCAAGGACGTAGATCCCCTGTCTGCATCCAGGGCACTGCCTGCCTCTGCACCCTTTGCCTCATGTAGGCAGAAGCCAAACCCCGGCAGGCATTGAGGTCCCACGGATGCCACGAGCCTCGCAGTGCCCACTGCTGCATTCTCCTGTCACCCCGGACAGAGCCAGGACAGCGGGGTGCCGTCACGGAGCTCCTTATCCCCAACTTTCAGATGACGACACCTTCCACCCATCTTGGGCCAGAGTGAGGGGAGTGCTGCGGCATTGCTCTCCAACCAGGCTCACCTTGCAGGTTCAGGGAGCAAAAGCAGAAGCGAGCCCTTGTCCTCCCAGCTATCCCCAGTTGCAGTACATGTGGAAACAGCTCACATCTGGTGTCACATACACCATGCAAACCCACCGGGCACTGGGGACCCAGAGCAGAGCAGCTCACCCAGCTGGAGGAACCCCAGGGGTCTCCAAGAAAGAAGGCCTGGACCACAAGCCCTCAACACTTTCAGGCATCCCAGCAATCAATCCTGCAACTCAGAGTTATCACTGTCCTCTCCCATCCTTCACTCCCAGCTGCCCAGCAGTGCCAGCCTTGACAGGACGTGCCTCAAGCTGGCCATGCCCAGCCCCCATGAGCCAGGACCAACTCCCTGGGCTCAGACCCACACCCAACAAAGCACAAAGGCTGGTTTGCAGACAGGCCACCTTCCTCAAATACTCTGCACAACAAAAAGCATGAAAACTCAGCATTAAGCACTGACATCCCAAAGTCACTCCATCAGCGAGCAAAGACTTGGGCAGCCAGAAGGAGCTTTCCTGTTGGCAAAGGGGCTGTTGCCCAACTCCTAACTAAACCAGGAAAAATCCCAGCACATAAAGGAAGTCAGAACAAGCCCAAGCCCAACAGTTTTGTGCTTTGGTGGTAGCAGGCCAGATTTCCAGTCCTGCCGGGGGTTTCTGGCAGATGAGCCTCCCTGCAGCACAGGTTCCCCACTGAGCAACCCCTTCTATGCTATGAAATCCACTCAGCCTTATGTGGGATCTGGAAAGAAGAATAAAAGCTTTCAGAATAAACTCACACTGCTTCCAGGGGCTGCTCTCAGCACTCTGCCTGGGCACAGTTCAGAACCTGCAAAGAAGAAATCAGATTTGGTTAAAAAGAAAAAAAAAACAAAACCAAACCTTCCCAGAGATGATGGCAAGTGCACGGAAGGACATTAGCCAGATAATTCATCACAAGATGGTGCCCGCACGGCTCGAGTACTGTGTTTAGACTCCATACAAATCTGCTTGCTGGAGAACGTAAGCTCCACATTATGTTAGATGCTGCTTTACTCTCAAAAAGACTGATGTGAAAACAGCACCTTCTCATGCAGCCAGTCTGCCCACTGCGTGCGTTGTGAGCCAGCTCTGCTCATTTGAGTGATAAAAGCAAATATTTACTACAGGCAGTGCCGCACAACCAACACACCTCCGAGAAATGAAACAGATACCCTCCTGGCTCGCACTGCCGGGCGCTGCCCAAGTTATCTTCTCAGGGCCATCTGTGCCACTCCATTGTCACCCGTCCCTCTGGCTCACCAGTGCGGTCCCTGTGGTAACGCCGAGGGCAACATCTGGTGGGCAGGACTTCTACCCCGGGTAATGATGCAGGTCAGTGATGCAGCACCCATGGGAGCCAGCCTCATTCACTCATCCGTGGAGTGACCAGCAGCTCTGGCACACCAGGAGTAAAATCAGCAGTTTTAATAGGAACAGCCCCAATCCTGCAACAGCATTTTCAGGGTCAGTTTTTAGACAATAACTGCATCTAATAGGGGAGTAAAAACTGCCAGCAGGCACCACAGCTACATGAAGGAAGAAGCTGTCTCACAGCACAGCAAGGATGCCTTCTGCTTTTCCAAGGGTTAATTTTCAAACATACCTTCAATAGGCAAAGACCATCCTCCCATAAGCACAGAAGTAAAGCAGGCAGGACCTGGCTATGCAAAGCACCCACCTCTCCTATGGATTCAGCAAAAACTTTTCACTCTCCACAAGCAAATACCATCTGCGTGTAGCCCAACACAGCTTGCCCTGAGCAACACCCATCCACAGCAGCTTTCCCAGAGAGGGACATAAAAGCTGTCCCACTTTCCACACGGGCAGAGTCCCCAAGCAGCCTGGTGACATGTAGCGATTGATCTGTGGCTGCGCAGCTACCACGTGGGGCTCCAGCCTCCCGGACAAGAACAGGACCTGCTGCTGCCCCCCAGACAGAAAACCTGATGCAGTAAGGCCAGGAGCTTTGGCGCCTCCAAGCAGGGAGAAATTGCACCCCCAAATGATCTGGATGAGAGATACAGGAGAGGAGGGAGTTAGAGCTATCGCCGCCTGTGTGGTCCTGTCCCAGCTCTCCACCGCTGTCACACAAGGGGAAGCACAAGCAGGACATATGCCACTGCGTGCTGGCTCTCATAGACCCCTGCCCCCAGGGACAGATCCCTTCACAGCCACCATGTGCATGGGGAATGGGGCTGTACACAGCCAGGTGGCACCAGCGCTGGCTTGCACCCGCAGTCCCACATCCCCCCACCCATCCCCACCGTGGGGCCAGTGTCACGGGACCCGAACACCTCCATGCTGAACGCACGTCCTGCTGCACAGCTCGCTGCTCTCTCAGACCTGGAAATGGCATTTTCCCAACCCACCTGCAATGGCACACAGAGCCTGTGCTGCCCACGGACCAAGGAATGCCACTGATACGTGAAGGCTACTGTGCCATGCCATTACCTACATGCCCACAACCCTCTGCCCCAGAGCCTGGACAGACCTCGCTCTCCTTCACCTGCCTCCTCCTCGTGCAGATGTCACAGCCCATCGGATAATGAGCCAAAGGAGAGAAAGAGCCCCATCAGGAGAAGAGCTCTGCCCTCTCCCAGAGGCACCTCACAACAGTGCCCCAAACAGGCCATGCTGGTATGGGGAACGGACTCCAACACCGGCAGCTCCTGCTCCCACCCACATACCGTTGCACAAAGCCGTGGGAATCCACAGGGCTCTCTCCCCTCTTCGGCGCAGTCTCCGTGGCCCTGCTCCTGCCAAGCCCAGCGATTTCTGTGCAGGCCCCATGCTGCTCCCAGGTTTGTACACTTGGCTTTCTCCCATCTCAGCTCAAGGGCAAGTCAAGAGACGCACAGCAGAGACAGGCAGGCAGACGCACAGCCAAGCACAGGAGCAGACAGCTTTCGGCAGACCCAGAAGAAAGGGTATCACACAAGTGGCCCCAGCACCTGGGACGTGCCATGGCTGCACCATGTTCCTCCTGCGAGGGAGGATGGAAGACACAGTCACCAAAGGCAAGGCAGTGGCACTCAACGCTTCCCAACCTGCTTGTATTAACACTGCCAAACAAAGCCCCTGTGCTCTCCATCAGACATCGACTGTCCCTCCTTCCCGTCTTCTGCTGCATGAAGCAGCGTTCACTGGGGCTGGTGCTCCACAGCAGGCTCTGAGCTATAGACATTTTGGGATCTGAGCTACTGCATCAATTAGTATCATATTAATGAAGTGTTCTGAGAACACAGGCAGCAGGAGCAAGACCCTCCCCCAACCCTGCTCACTTCTGCCTGCAAACAAGCAGCTGCCCATAACACTCCTGCTAGTGAAAATCCATGCTAGATTGCATCGTGATCTCCTGCCACGCAGCTCTCCCCGGCGCCGGGCTGGTGCGTACACCATCTCAGCCACAGACAGTGTCCCAGGCTTGAAAACATCCCACAATAACCCACATTGTCACATCATCGTCATCCCAGTTGTCCAGCCTGACCCTGACCGGGTGAGCGTGAGTGCTGGTGGTGGAAGTGGGTGCTGGGATACCAACAGCAGCAGCCGACAGCTACAGTCTGAGCAAGGGGCAGATCCTGGCCAACATGGCTGGCTGGGGTTAGGAGGGAGCAATACGCTGAGCCCAGCTCACTCAAATCTAGGCCAGCACATTGCAAAAGTGCTGATGGGTCCAGTAAAGGGGACAGATTCATAGTGCCTCTTTCCCACATCCACCCGAGCAGGAACATAAACAGGGCAGGGCAGCGCGGCAGTCCCAGGGCAGCTTAGCCAAGCTCGAAGCAGGACCAGAGGGACATCCAGCTGTGCACAGGTCACCACACACTGGGACCACATCAGCTCCAGCCAGCAGAGGAGGAACAGCCCAGCCAGAGCTCAGCTGGGGGCAGCCATGGACCACACCACCATGGGCCTTGCAGGGTGCCCTGGCTACACACACCAGGCAGCCACAGCCAGCAGCACCACAGCAGAGGAGCACTGAGCTCCAAAGCTCTGGCAGCAGCACAGAAGTGGCCAGGTGGGCTTACAGGGATGGTAGAAGTTGCCACCAAAACACAGCATGGCCAGCTGTGTTTTCTCTACATCCTGTAGTACTTCCAACTGTCACCCTAAAGTCAGCTGCATTGCTTACAGACGTATCACACACAAAACCAGGGTGACCAACAGGTAATTACTCACGCCGTACTACCAGAAAGCATTTTTTGGCTCCCTGAAGAAGAGCCCCAGGGAATTTGCAGAAGGAATGGCCCCTGCCTCACACAGGCATGCATATACCCAAAAGCAGAGCAGACCTCAAAGGAAGTTTCTCTTGTTCTGGCCAGTTCACTCTGCAGAACCTTCACCTATCAGGACTTGCAGTAAATCTCCTAAAAGGCATCACTGATGAGAATTCAGGCTGGAGGTTTCCCACCCTAAACTTCACCATCAATGCTGGGTTAGCATCCTTGCCAAAAATTGCACCTTCCCATAGCAAGCAGCAGACCCAGCTGCATGACCACCCCTTAGGCCTTAACACAGCACTGCTCTCCCACTCTGAGTCCTTTGCCATGTCCCTCTCATCACCGGCAAAGCAGAGACCCAAAGCTCTGTCAGGTGTCATGTCATCCCATGCTCAGCAGGAGCTCCTGCCAGCAGAAACACTGCCAGATCAATAGCGCACCTATTTAGAACATTTAATTGCTTCTCTCACACACAGGGGGTACTGCTTCCTCAATAGGATCATTAAGCAGAAAAGCCGCACGACCCCTCCCAGCACTGTAGCCCTTCATGCGTGGGCCCCTGGGTAACGGTCCTGGGCAGGAGGATGCGAAGGGCTGGTCCAACCCCCCTTCCACCCTGCAGCCTGCCAGGGTACGCACCTGCCTGCCTCTGGCCCGGCCGGGATAGCTTTCTGCTGGCACTCACCCCAGCGAGTACGATTAGCTGATTACAAAGGGGAATGTGTCATTTAAAACGCACAATCAGATTTCCCGGCCCTTCTGCTCATAACAAAATGTCTCGTGAAATGGCTCATTCTGTTCTCGCATAGAAACGCGTTTCCCTTCAAAAGCCTGATACGAGGAGAGGTGGGGGGGGAAAGGCAAAGCTAAAAATATCTTCTGAAAGATATCATGACAGCAACAGATTCACAGGAAAATGAGGTGGGAAGGGGGCTGTGAATGTGTTAAGATCCTATTTAATCTCTCCCCAGCCACCTAAAAAATCCACCAAAGGCAGAAACGATACCTCAACATTTCCTTTGTGCGAGAGATGACTCCACCCTGTGTTTTCCTCTCCATCCGATACTCAGGGAAGGATACCAGCACACATCTCCGCTCTGCTGCCAGGCAGCGAGCGAGCGGGGCCCCGGCAGTGGGTTAGTAGGAGCAGAGGGAGGAAGGAGCCGGTGGGTGGAACCTGGCAGCAGGGCTGGGCTGTGAATCCTCATTCAGTATTGCCTCAAACACAGGGTGCCTTTTACGCTAGCGCAGCACCTGGTCCCGGTTTCCACCTCGTCCCCAATACCTTGCAAAGGAGCATCAGTCTTTGGGACCCAGAAGGGCTCAGGGATGGTGAAGCCCACCGAGATGGCTACGGTGTCCAGTTATAGCTGGTGGGCAGAGTGGTGGCTTCTGAAAGCGGGATGGAGCAGATACTAAACTGCCACCATATTTCACCTCCACAAAGAGGCCAAGTGCCCGAGTAAAACTGCTGACCAGCTGGCAACTGCAAATCTGCAGCTTCAGCCTCATTTGTCTCGTGTTTTGAGCACAATAGGGTCAGCCCAGTCTCCTCTCTGCACTGTGATCACACCGGACCTGGGATGCTGCTTACCCAGAGCCAGCTGCTCCCGGACACAGCAGCTTCTGCACAGGGCAGACCCAGCCTGGGGCTCTAGTATTGCTCCCTGCAGGGCAAAAGACAGACATCAGTAAAAGGCGGAAAGGAATTCCTCTTCCAGAGCATTATCATCCAGATTTTAAGGCTCTGTCTGCTACTCGCATCCTCCCAAATGGCAAACCTGGGCGTGTGCAGCACACACTATAGGCAGGGCACTGCCTAATTCTCAGCTGCAAATCAGAGCACCCTAAACTGTGTCCTGGGACAAGCAGACATGAAGTATTTGCACCAAATCACCCACCTAGGGCTCTGGGATGACTGCCCCTTTCCACGCAGTCCCACAGCTCCCTGTCTAGCACAAGGAGAGCAAACCTTGGCTCCAGTCCCAGTTGCACAAAAGCTCAGCCCAACAGCTCTTGGTACAGATGCCTCCACGCACTCCCAAATCCTTCACCTCCTTGGAGCAAGGCAGGGCAGAGGGAGCCACCGTGACCCACGACAAGAGACATCCATGGGGCCTGGGCCCAGTGCCCTGCTCTGCCCCAGGGGAATGCTGTACGGATAGTAGAGCTGCTGCAGAAAGCAGCCACTGCTTCCACGGTGGAAGATGTGGTTGCCCAGATCTCCTCCTCTTCTCTTTAGGTCACACTTAGGTCCTGGACAACCCACAAGCTTCCACTCAAGGGCTGGGAGGAGAGGAAAGAGGGATCTGCAGCCAGGGGGAAATACTGCAACATGTCCCCACCAAAGATGGCATCCTCCCACCATGCTTCCCATCTCCTTAATCCAGACAAGGTGATGTGCACGAGAAAGACTGGATCACTTGGCAAGCTGCCTCACTGGCATTAGCTCAACTTTATAGACCCAAATGGCACAGGGCAGGTGTTGGAAAGGAGGCTGCTGTATGTATTTGTGGGAGTGGGACAACTCGTTCAGGAATGCAGTGACAGCACAAGCCAACAGAGCTTGAGTCCAGGCTCAAACCCCAACGTGCCCACACAGGAAGAGACAGCCAGGGCCAGCCCCTCCACTCAGCACCAGAGAACCTCACAGGTCTTCCTGGAACAATCACCCCAGCTGTGACAAATCCAAACCTGCTGACTCAGAGCCACCCGACTGCTCTAATGAGAACAATAAGCCTCGCAGCCATCACTGTCACAGCCTCGGCGCAAGCACATTTTTAGATGCTGTATGAGAATCAAGTATTTGTAGCTGCACAAGTCTTCATGCACAGGAGCTTCCAACCAGCAGGGACTCAGGAACTTCCACCGTTTTGCATTTCTTCTTTTGCTTCTATGCTTAAAACAGAGCTTCAGACTCGGCTCAGACCTCCAAGTGACAGGCAACACATGAAAGTCTACTATACATCCAAACACAGGCCTTACAGACGCCCACGCTGATCTGTCGCAGAGCTTAAGCCCGTACTCAGCCCATCTCTTCGTACACACTTGCTTCCCCATCGGTATCCCAGCTGTCACTCAGGCGCCACAGCACTGTGCCCAAGGCAGCAAGGAAATATCCCCGGTCCAGAGCCAAATAAAATTAAGGCAAAGGATACTCAAGCGATGTCTGCAAGACTGGGCAGGAAACTCAGAGCAGGCCCAGGAAGAGACAAGCCCACCCCTGCCCTTTAACCAACAGGTCATTCTCTGTGAATTCCTAATTTAGAAATCCTAATTAACTTTGGGAAAGATTTCTTCTTTTAAGGACAAAATTAATCAGGCACCTGACTGCTCTGTCTCTGAAAACCTCCTCTAGTAACACAGAAGTCATCAGCAGCGCTGGAGCAAGGAGGAACGCAGGCAAGACAGAGTGACGCCGGAGTTACACACGGGACAAGGGCTTGGTGCTGCCAGCGGAAAGCACAAAAGGTGATTCTGTAAACCAATGAGAGACCCAGCTCCTCACCAGGACCAAGGTTATCACCCTGAGCTTAACAGGGAGCTCAACTGCCTGGGGGAAGAAAAATTATTTTTAAGATTTCCCCCATTCTACACTGCAGTGACTTCTTCAGCTGACCCAGCCACCCCTCCTGGCCACCCATGAATCACATGCCAGAAGACACTTACCCTGGAAGGTTGTTGTGGTGGTGGCAACCATGGCAGCAGCCCAGGAAAGGGGGCCCAGCAACCTCCATGCCTGCACCGGACAGGAAAGGTACCAAAACCTTCACTTTCAGCAAACCAGGAACACAGGCTCTCTCCCATCCACAGCCAGGCTTTTTGACTAGAAATACAACACTGGACTTCAAAAACCTTTTTTAGAAGCTTACTCCAAAACAAAACATCTCCCTTGAGAGTTCCGGACAATGGTGACTTCTCAAAAATTGGTAAAAATAAAAAGTCTGGACAGTTTCAGCTACACAACATCAAGAAGAAACCAAAACAGCAGAGGAATAAGACATCACCTGCAGCCAAAGCAGCCTACTGTCAGCACAAACACAAGGCTCTGCAGGTAACCCAGAGCTGCACCACACCACACTCCCCCCGAGACACCCTGCACCCCTCTGCAGCCCAACCCAGGGCTCTGCTGTTTACAGTGGTGATGTCTGGTTTAATGCCTGCATTGACCTCTGAAGCTGCAGCTACAGCAATCAACATGGCACAAGGATGGCGCAAAGAGAGGAGCCGTGAATACTCGGCTCCCCGCAGGGGCTGCAGTCAGGGAGGTGGCTCGAACCCCCAAAGGGAAAGGTACATCATGGTCCTTTGACGCCAAACACGGAGGTTACCCCTGTGTAAGGGGGGAAGGCTCTGGGAGAAAGAGGGTGGCTGTGGACCTGCCATATTCTACAGCAGCCAGGGTCTGCCACAGCTTCCAGAATATGCCCTGGGTCCCTGAGGCAGCAGAGACCAGGGCCCTCATGGGCTCGGAGCACCCTGGGGACAGACAGACTCCATGCCTATCAAACCAGACTCAAAAAAAAAAAATAAAAATTAAAGAGTAATTCCCTTCTTGCAAGCATCATCGCCCAAACCCAGCCTTCTCTCAGCTTCAAACTCACTTGACAGCAGCAAGGACACATAACCGAAGGTCCCTAGAACAGCTCCCCAGCCTGCCAAGCCATGGGCAAAGGGACCTGACATACAGAGTCCTCCAGCAACAGACACGGAGATCTGCACAGCAGCCCCAAGGAGCAGACCTTGGTAACAATGTGCTTCCCACATCTCCAGCTGCTTGGAAGCAAAAATCACTTTGGACAAGTCTCACATGAGAAAGCGGGAGGGAAAGCAGCAGCTAAGTGCAGGAAGGAGCCCGATGCATGGGCTGGTCTCTCCAGGGATGCTGGAGAAGCCACACCTCATCCACGGCAGTGGAGAGAGGCCTGATCAGGAGTCACCTCACAACATCCACAGCTGAATCAAACACAGCTTTGCCATCGCCTGCTCCTGCAACACATTGTGAATACTCAACCACGCATACCCGGACCATTGTTTGCCCACAGAAGGGTCCCCCCCATAACATGCTGAAGGCTGGGCATGCCAGAGGGAAACAATACCCCCGCGCAAACAGCAAAGATTATAAATAGTGTTTTATACAGAAACTACCGATAGAGAAAAGGGCCACGCAGGTCCTCTAGTACAATCTCCCGGGTAACCAGCCTATGGAGAAAATGCTGAGCTCAAGGATACCTCCAGAGCCCACCTCCTGCCATATGACGATACTCCAAAAATAACCACAGAAATATGCGAGGACCCATTCCAAGTTGTTCCTGGCTCTCTGCACATTCTCCCTCTAATGTAAATCGTCTCCCTGAAATCCCAGCCCGGCAGTTAAATGCGATCAGG
Source organism: Athene cunicularia (assembly GCF_003259725.1). NCBI lineage: Eukaryota > Metazoa > Chordata > Aves > Strigiformes > Strigidae > Athene > Athene cunicularia. Next base: position 128,848 of record NW_020799266.1, on the reverse strand, counting down.
GTAACCCGCAGCAAAGGGCTCCGGCTCCCCGGGGCTGGCTCATCCCGGTGATCCGAATCGCGCTGCTGCCTCCCCGCCCGCCATGCGGGGCGGGATGCTGGGGCCGGGGGGCGGCTCCCCACGGGGGTCCGGCGGGCCCGGGCGGGGGGCACCGGTGCTGCTCCTCAGCTTCCTCCTCACCAGCCTTCGGGAAACCTGCCGGTACCGCTCACACAGGGAGCCTGACCCCTACACCACCATGACCGGGACCAAGTGCTGGAACGAGGCGGGCTTTTTTCTACTACTTTGTAAAGTGCCTCCTTTATTAGCCACACTGAGGCTTTTTTCCTGACAAACCACATACCAGCAGAGAGTACCAGGAACAAAATGAGGCTGCATGGTCCAGTGGTTTGAGCCAAGGCAGTGATGCCAGCAGGATTGTGGGCTCTAATCCCCTGCTGAGCTGTTGACTCACTGTACAAACTCAGGCAGGTCCTGCCTCTTTGTGCCTTGGAGAAGCCCAGCTGGAAAGTTGGGTAAATAGCAGGAACCTCTTGGAAAAAAAAAACAACCCACCCCATCAGAGCCAAGCTTGAGGGAAGGCATTCATTTACAAATAAAAGACGTTTCAACTAGCTGATCATATTCCCCTTGCAGGCATGGTTTTCACCTCTGGCCCTCCACGCTGTGCGTCTTTAAGGGGCAATGCTGAATAGATGCTTTACCTCACTGCAGGGGTGGCTGTGCTGCAAGTGACATCATTCCCATGTCACGCTGAGCTGAATTTGTAGGGAACTGGTACAGGAGAAAAGTTGCACCGTACTGTTGCAAAAACTTATTGCAGTTGTAGTTCTGTGCGGTGTCTTGAGGACTGTTACTGTCTTTTTTTCATCTTTCAGGTCATTCAAAGGAAAAATAGCAGTTTCTGCTCAGTGGGTGAGGTTCTGTCATACTGTAAAATAAAAAAAAAAAAGTAGGTAATTTTAATGTTAAATTCACTTTTAAGTGAATTTGGTTCAAATAAGTCAGTGGGTGACCACATCAGCAGAGTTATGAGCACAGATATCCTTGGTATAGTTCCTCAGGACCCACTGCAGGGAGCTTCCCTTTGCAAAGCCAAGGAGCCAGAAGAAGGTATAGAACAAGATTCCTCCAGTGAATCCTTCACTCCCCTTCTCACACTGGTGCAAACAGCCCAGCCTTAACTGTCTTCCAGTTACCACCAAGCTAAAACCTGAAACTCTTCAACAGTCCTGAAGACACAGAAAATGCAATCTGTGTGCATACCTGGCCACACAGCCCTCTGGCTGCTGAAATGAGGAAAATGAGTTGAATTTGCAAAATAATCACCTGTGAGCAGCTATTGATCACCCCACCATGTGCTGGACTCTCTTCTGGTTATTCAATAACAAAGGAGCTTCCCTGTATCCCTGTCAGATTCCTGCTGCAGGGATGGGAGCGATGGAGATACCTGCACTGGCCACACATTGCAGATGGCATGGCAGGGAGGGGACAGTAAGTTGGGGTTTTCCCCAGAAAACACTGAGGAAGTGTAAACTTTACAAGGTTTCCTGGAGCTTAGCTGAAAATGTAAAGAATTTAAAGAAATCTAAAGGAGCTGACATTTGTTCAGTTATTTTTTTTCAGATAGATCAACTACATTTCCAGAAAAGTTAGTTGTTTTAAATACCAAAACCAGCCATTATGCATCTGGGTGGAACTGTCTCTCTGTCTGCCCACTGGACACTGGAGACCTTTGTTGCCCAACAGTGCACGAGGGAAACCTTTGAGCCTCCCGCAAACGTGAACGGAGGAGCCTGCAAGCCCTGCTCACTGCTGGCCAGTACCTCCATGGGAAACCCTCTCTCAGGAGTCGGGTCATTTTTGCAACCCAAGTGAGGATCTCCCGGCCAGATTCCCATTGTTCGACGGAATGAACTTGAAACAACAATATAAATCACAAATGCCCACACAAATACATGAGGACTGGCATAAATTGTAAGGTCTTGCAGATGTTTCACGGTTCAATATTAACACAGGTTCAGTCACCAGGCTCTTGCCATATCTTCTTGAGAACCTCCAAGGTTACAGCAAGTTTTCCCCTTACAAATTGACTCTGCAGTAGCTCTGGCCTGGCTTTATGGGATGGAAAGCAAAGAGAATCAGCGCATCCTCCAGTAGTGACCCTTGAGTGCATTTCTACATGGAAACCTGCTCTTCCTTGGAGAAGAAAGATGACATAGGGGTGCAGCTGGGGATCCAGCTTCATAGGTGCAGCTGTGAAGAGGAAACCTGCAAGGGAGACCACCTTGGAGCTTTTGGAGCTCCACCTTCCAAGCACAGAGCAAGCTGTTAATTAGCCCTCGCAGTCCCAGTGTCAGGGAAGCACACTGCCAGTTACCAATAATCATTGCAAAGTGTTCTTTATCAGATTTACAAACACAAGGATGCAGCAAATGTTGATGTGTGGTTGTGTTCTCCTTCACTTCCAACACAAGGTGAAGGTGCACACGTGTGTGTACACAGGCAGGTGCCTGCTGGGGCACAGCCAGCTCTGCCTGTCCTGGCAGGAGCACTGGCAGGCACGGGGGTCAGGCCCTGCCCGTGAGCCAGCTCTCAGGCTACAGGGTTCAGCAGAGGAGCTGGATGCACCCAAAACCTTTATTCCATAAAGCCCGGCAGCACAGAAAAAGGGGTGTGCATGTCTGTGTGTTTCTGGGAGGAGGTTATTTTGGGAATCCCCGCCTGAGCTGCTGCTAGTGCTGATGCTCTGCGATAACAACCTTTCATGCTTCTCACTTGCTTATGCAGGGCATGAAAAGGCCCTTTGTGCAGCTTGGGAAGCTGGCTGCCAGCTGGGATTAGTGAGACGCTCCCTGTGTGCTCCTCAGCTCCATCCCCTCAGCAAAGTAGTGCCCGGAGGGAGGCATGTGGGTGCCCGTGGGCTGAGGAGGGCTTGCAGAAACGGTCACCCTGCTGGACAGGGAGCACAGCTCCTCTCATTGAGCTCCTGGGCACTTTCTGCCCTTCACACGTTTTGGATGATGGGAACACAGTGCTGAACTCGGGCTGCTTCACCTCCAGGAGCTCCAGGCAAATGTTTCCATCCAAAGAAAATATTTCCATCTCTCGGTGCCATCTTCCTCCACACTGTCTGAGTGGGATACAAAGCTCAGAGAAGTCCCTAGACTGAGATGTCATCAGAGATGTCAGATCTATCCCTACGTGTCCAGAGCCCTGAAATGTTGGGGAACTAGCAGGCCACCCTCTGCCTTCATCCCCTGCTTCCCAAGGAACAGGACCTAGTTCCCAAATGCTGTCAGTGCCTGCTGACCTTCGGAGAGCTGGGCATAACTTCAGACAGTTACAGACATAGTGGAGAACTAGGAACAACGGGGGCAGGAAATGCATTATTTTAAATTTACCTCAAAGAGATTAATGACCCATATAAGAGTTACGACACATCCCATCTTGACACCTTGCAGGGGTAGGAGAATTGCAGCAACCCCGGGAGATGGGGAGGAAGGAATATTTGCCCACTTTAGAGGCAGGGAACTGGAAACCCAGGGCAGGATGTAGGTTGCTCGATGCCACCCAACAGAGCTGTAACAAGGTGCAAAGTAACCTCAGAAAGCACTTGAGCTATGGCCATCTCAGCAGACTTTTGGGGCAGATGGGGTCCCCAGAGTCAGCAATGGGGTTAGGAGCACCAGCAAAGAGAGTAATGATATTGACAACAGATTACTCCTGTCCTGTGAGCTGTGAGGGGAAGGAGGAAGGGCTGGGCGGGTCCTGCCCCCAGCAGCAGCTCCAGCCCTCTGTACTCATCCTGCCCCATGCAGGCGAGAGCCCCATGGGAGCTGCTCCATCCTTAGCTGGGCTTTCTGCAGGGACCCGCTGGATGCAGCCTTGGGCTGAAAGGCCCTGGAAAGCATCAGCCCCATCCTGCTGAGGAACGTAGCAAGGCCGAGGCTCTGCCCCAGACTGCACAAGAGGCAGAGCAATGGAACATCCTCTGTCTTTCCATCCTGACGCTGCCAGGGAAGTGCAGTTCTCCTGAGGGGAGCCCCTGGCACGGCTCTGACATGCTCTGATTAAAGGGAAGGCTCTGACAGCTTAATTAACTGCCAGCTTGAAGATGGCAGGGATTGAAGGAAGAGGAGTCTGACACCAGCCTGCCCCACTGAGAACAGCTGAGATGCCCAGCAAAACCCATGGCACCAGAGAGAGAAAGCAGGGGAAGATGAAGAACAAGGTGCAAAGTGGGGAGTGGATATGGTCATCTTTGCTCCTTTAACCCATTCTGCTAAGCACTCTGCTAAGGATACTGCTCTGAGGCAGGGAAGGTCAGGGTGATGTCACAGCACCCCTCAATGAAGCCTCATGTCTTCTCACACAGCTCCTCTATCCCTCAGCTGCCCTTGTCAGAAGGATGCTCCTTAACACTGACTGTCCTAAATCACTCTGCTTTGGGGGGGGCCACAGAGGAGGGTGCAACATTAATTACAGTGTTGCAGCAGGAGTACTGACCTGGGGGACTGCACCACCAGAAAATGGTATTTCTCCCCAAGAACCTGACTTTGTACTGCATAATCTCTCATGCTGCCCAAGCTATTACTTCTCAGTGCAAACATTTTGAGCCTGAGTGAATTTTGCTATTAAGAATCACAGGCATGAAGGGAACACCTCCCAAAAAAATCCATCTGTTCTGAATTTCCGGTTACCAGTTACAATCTCCAGTGTCCCAGCTTGTAGAGCCGGGTGACTATGTGAAAATTGCAGCTTCTAACTCTTCTGGGTACAGCAAAGGCAGGAAAATATGAAACGTAACAGCTAGAATGGCAGAAAACAAATCAAGGGAGGGTCAAGAATGATCTAAGGATCTATTTAGGTAGAAAAAGCACCAAGCTATGCAGGACTGCTACAATCATCTGGCCTGGTGCAAGCCTGGAGGCCTGGCCCCACAGCCTTCCCCAAGGCCAGGACCGGTGGCTGAGCAGGCACATGTCCCTGGGAGGGGCAACCTGCTGAGCACTGATGGTGAGCTGGCCACAGTCCTAAGGAAATCAATGACCTGCTGTATGAGCAGCACCTCAGCCATCATTTAAGAATCTCCAACGACCAGTTAGTAGCTCTTGCTGCATGTATCTGGTTACAGAGTGCTCTGTTACGCACGAGCCTCTCCCCACACTGGTGCCTACGGCTCCCACAGGAACCTCTGGGCATTTTCCTGGAGAAACCCAACCAGCTCAAGTTCTTCAGTCTGCTGCTGCCAGGCAGGTTCATCTGACCATGGCTGGGCTTGCAGCCCTCTCTGACGTCTTTCAACTTCATACATGATACCAGGGAATGTCTGTGGTTTTAAGACACATTTGAGACTCAGCTTCATAGAGGAAGGGTTCAGGATGGGTGTAGGAAGAATGACACTTCCTTTACCAAGGGTTCCCAGGAGTCTGTGCTCCAAACCTGGACTGAAGCTAGCTAAGTGGTGGGCACAATCCCCTTCCCTGCTGATGCACAGAGGTGGGGATGTTGTTGTAGGAATGTGGGTCACAAGGAGCAGAGGCTTCACTCCAGTATCTTCAAAGTGACAGTGTCTTCCTGGGATGTCTTCTGAATGAAGGGAATCCATGAAAACTTTTCCCCTGGATGCAATGATTTGGATAAAGGATACAATACATTATTGTGAGGGCTGTGCTGCAAGAATTTGCCAGGGACAATGAAAAAGTACTCCAGTCCTTTTGCAAGCTGAACAGCTTGCAAACCCCCTGCTAAAGCCACATTTGGTCCTAAACCCTCTGGACTGAGGTCTGGATGTTGGCAAAGCACTCATGGGTTTGGATGCAGGATTCACAGGGTTCCCATCTCATGCCAAAGATCCCAGAATATGTGCCAGAAATTCACCCAGAGACATGGCACTGATGGGAAGCAGATCCCAGTGCCCCATGTGTAGCTGGAGGGTGCTCCAACATTCCCTGAATAAAAAGAGACCCATCTCTCACGTTTTCCCAACAGCCACAATCACACTGCTAGTCATCAGTGGGGCAGCAGGCACTGAGGAAGGCCCTGAAGGGCGCCTGGGAGGCGTTTTCTGAGCAGAGCAGTGATGTGGTTGGCATTGGCAGCCAGAAGACTGCTGGCATAGGAGACCCCTCACCAGCAAGCACTTTACTGGGGCTATTGGCCTAGTTACTTGACCCCTATGGAGAAGGCCTGAGACCCATCTTTTCCAGGAGAGGCACTAAATTGCTTGGCATAGCATGGCAAGATTATATAGGTGGGATTAGGTTGGCTAGAGCCCAAGTTTCTTTTGGGAAGGAAAGTATTTGTTTCAAGTTGATCTACTTCAGTCCTGACTGCTCCACCAGTATCTTACAAACTTCCTCATCCTGAACCTGGAGGGCAGAGCGGGCAGAGTAGATGCTGCCAGGTCCTGGCCATGGCCAGTGGGAAACTGAGCAGGAGCAGATGTCATTCAGGAACAGGGAAGAACCAGCATTTCTGGGCCTCAGTGATGAGAAACCCTGTGTGGTCACCCCTAGGGACCACCTCCAGGAGAGCAGGGCCACTGGTCCACAGCCTGTCTACCAGGCAGGGACAGAGTAGATTGCCTAGCTCTAGGTAGCATCTTTGCAAAGGGAATGCTTGGGGCAGTTTCCATCAGGCAGGAGAGGTGTCCCGACCAGCACCAGAGCCTGCTCTCCCATCTGCTTGTGATGGAAAGATGGCTGCTGCAGCTGGAGCCTCCTTCTCTTGTTAGCTCCCAGCCTGTGCCACTTACTGTTCTGATATGGGTTCTGCCGAAGGCACAAAAAGGGTTTAGTTTGCTCCTCAGGCAAGAGTGTGGATTGAGATTGGCTTTGCCCAGTCTTATGACCCAGGTCTTATCAGAGCAGGGGGTTGGCAGCAGGGCAGGCAGGCAGGCAGGGCAGGCTCACTCCTTGGCAGGCACCCTCCTTGGCAGGCACCTAACTCACTCTCGATGATCCCAGGCAGCCTCCAAGATGCTGGGTCCCTACTACTTGGTTGCATCCCTCAGGAATATCAGGCTTTGGTCCATCTCTGTTGGAAACTGAAGTTCTGCAGCTCCTGGGACAGCACAGCCTCTCCCTGACAACTAACCAGCAGGACAGAGTCAGGGACACCAGGGAGCCCGAGAGCAGCCGGATCCAAACCTGGCTGGATCACCTGTCACTGCCAGGTAGGAAAATGCTGGCGCTGGAAGCAGGAGCTTTGCCTATTCCCTCTGTCCACACGCCAGCCAGAGCCATCAGGGCGGCTGCGTATGTCTGGCTGGACCCATATGGGAGGCTCCCCAAAAAACAAGGAAGGGATCCTGCCCCCCCTGATCTGCCTACCCCTGGCAGCATTCTCTGTGCCCACTCTCCTGCCTGTCCCTCCTGCCTGTGGTGCCTGTGGGCAGCCCGACAGCCCTGGCCCATTGCAGCATGGCAAGTGTTCTGCCCAGCGTCAAGGTCCCCCACCAGCTGGCAGTTTTCCACAGCGACCCAGGGCAAAAACTGAGCCAGTGTTGCTGTATTAGGCAGTGGTGTAGGGTCAGAAGCCATGGTCCTCTCCAGCCTCCCAAAACAGGGAAGTACCTGCCTTCTTGCTGCCTTGTCCTGCCCTGGAGCACAGGGCTTGCTCCCAAATGCTCTGACCCCCTAATGGGGGGCTCCTGTCAACTGAGCCCCAGCATCACCCCACTAACCTGACACCTATGTGGTGTGTGCAGTTCACCCCACTTCCCAAGTGTCTGGGAAGGTGTGAAGAGGGCAGTCCCTCACCACTGGACATGCTGGCCAGAAGCATCTGGCAGCCTGGGAGAAGTTAATAAGAGAAGCCTGAGCCAATATTGCTAGATTACAGCCATCTTTTCCAGATAGGATTAGCTACCAAATCCCCAGCGATGGGCTTGTGGCTGTGCCACCAATGCTGGCCGTGCCCATGGGTGGGAGGGCAGCACAGAGACAGGATCAGAGTCCAGCTCCAGCTGGGGCCAAACCACTGCCAAAATCCGGGGAGCAGCTCTCCTCTCCTTCCCGTGGTGCAAGGGAGACTGTCTGTGCCTCGCTCTCTCTACACAGCTTTGGTCCAACAGCACCCAGGCAGGACCATCGGATTGCCTGCAGATGTCCCATGGGCACGATGATGCAGAGAGCTCTGCACCCTCCTGGGACCCCAGAGCCACGGGGTCCCAGACACGTGGGGTGGGTACAGCACTGTGCCATCACCTCCCCACTGTTGTACCCATCCCAGCATCCCTGAGCCTGGTCTGGAGGTGCCCCCTCAGCAGTGTTGGCCCCAGAAAGGCAATGGCTCACCCTCTCCTTGCGTCTGTCCACTCCAGCTCCTTGCAGGGTGCGGTCAATGTCCCAGGGTCTTGCTGAACCCTACTTCTCCACAGCCCTGGCTAGCAGTAGCTCTCCCCATGGGGTCCAGTCCCTCAGACTACACAAGAAGGGGGGGGTCATCGGATCCTCAGGAAGGCTCCAGTGAGGACAGAGGACCTTTGGCCTCCACACCACAAATTCCATGGGACAAGAGGAGCATACTCCTGGGCGATGCCACCCCACTGAGACATGGGACACAAGCCCGCAGCTGAGCTGATGAGAGAAGTCACGGCTGAGGAAACAAACCCTGTTTTGTCCCAGATTCCTGCCTCACTGGACTCTGAGCAACCTCCACTGCAGCTTCTGGCACGAGCTGCCCCCAACTCTATGGCCAGGGGCACAGAGAGCAGTGAACAGCCTCCCCACTGTGGCTGTGGGGCTGCCAGGGCTCAGCCCCCCACATGCTGTGAAAGCACTTCAAACACCTCCACAGCCAATTTCCTTGGCCCAGGCAACCTGGCAGCAGCACACAGTGAGATCCCAGCCTTATTATTGCTCATCACATACAGGGTCACAAATAATATTTGCAAAATAAAGATCTCTGCACAGTCAGCCCCTGCCAGGGGTGTCCAGCACCCAGCTGGAGCCTCTTCCAGGAGCACAGGATCAGGCTTGAAGGTGGGGTTCTCTTTTAAGGGTTTTTATTTGCATTGCTGAGACCTCCAGCCCCCTGCTAGCTTCAGCTGAAGCTGGTTAATAGGACCAGAAGTGAGGAGGAGGGAAGGGACATGTGGGGCAACTTGCCCCAGTGCCAGCTCTGCTCCCTGGCTGGGGCTCCCATGGCTGCCATGGTCTTGATCAGCCCCTCGAAGACAGTGTGGGGCTTGTCTGAGGCTCCCCCAGCCCGATGGGATGGGAGCCAAGCAAAGACTCAGGGAGGAAAGCAGAGGGCTGCTGGGGAAGGACTGGAGCTATGGAGGCTTCACACTGCCAGCTGGTCCCCCTCCAAAGCACACAGCTGGCAGGAGCAAAGGGGCCATGTGGCTATGGCACAGGATACACTGAGCAAGGTGAGGGGGTGCAGGAGGAACCTCTCCTGATCCTTGGTCCTGCCCTAAATGCCCTGGGTGAAGGACTGGGGACCCCAGTGCTGGTAGTGGCCACAGAGGCTCTGGGCTCGGTGACACACTCCCATTAGTCAGTTGGAGGGATGGACGTGGTTACTTGGCACTTGTCTGGATTAGGCCCTCACTGATGGCTGTTTTGAGGTGCTGGAGCCTGGTGAGCGCTCAGCTGGGTGCCAGAGCTGCCACTGCACCCGGGTGGCATGGGGACAACCAGCCGATGCTGACAGTTGGGTGCTTTTGGGTACACACTCTTGTCTTTCACAATGAGAAGGGCTGGGCATCCCCAGTGCCAACGGTCCGCTGGGGCCAGGGGGACCGGTTCCACTCCTTGCATATCCCCCCTGCAAAGACAGCATTTGAGGGGTGTCAGCCACATCAGGCAAATAAGCAGGTCCCCACCTTCTCCCTAGCAACGTACTCTGCAAGTAACTCAGCCTAGCAGACTTCCAGCTTAGGGCCTCATCATCCTCAACACACGTCCTTTCCCTGTCCTGGGGGGGGACACCAGTGTGGGTGCCAGCTTCCTTTCTACAGAACAAGGTACAGGGAGGTGATGGTTAATGGTCTTTCATGAGTGGGCAGCGCTGGCAGGCTGTGAGCTGAAGGTGCTCACACAGACAAGTCCAGCCTGCTGGAGTCAGTCAAACAGTCAAATCTCTGAATGTCCCGACATGCTAAAATTGAGGCTGTTATATATGAGATCTGGACTAGACACAAGCACCAACACAGAAATATCAGTGATTTCCTCTTTGCATAAACCAGTTGGACTAGCTTGTGGGAGCACTGGGGCGTTCATCCTGCCCCCTTGGCTTTGGTGCTTTGCACATAAGACACATTTTCAGCCCTTGCCTTTTCGTCTACCCACGTGGCAGAAGCGACAGTGCCAGCCCTGCTTGTGCACCAGGGCCCAGTGTCTGGGCATCCCTGTGGGCAGCTGCACCGGCCTGGTGGCTCGCGCTGATCCTTCTGGCTGACAAATCACCCCACGGCCAGAGGACACCCAGACAAACCAGGCTGCCGCACTCCTCCGCAGCACCGCCTGGCACCCCGCTTCCCCGGAACGCCCACCAGTGCCGGCTGGCACCGTTCACCAGCTCCAGAGGCCCTGCAGACACACTCATTTATTTGGGCAGAGGAGAAAGGTTAATGGCTGGTGCTATGGAAAGCAGTCGGTGAGCTCTGTTGTGTCAAGGACTGTGCTTTGTAGTGCTGCAAAGGCTGGAGCAGGCTGGAAAACTCTCTCCTCATTGCTGCAAAATGCAAGAATATGCCCTGGAAAGGCTCTGCAGGTCTGCCCGTGCCCCTGAAACACAAGCTCCCTGGCAGCAGCGCCAGCATCCCCACTGTGGAGCCATACGTGCTCTGCCTTGTGTCCTGCTGAGCCTTCAGGCCACACATGCTAAATGAGAAATGTGTGCTGCCAGTATCTGCAAGCAACGATCACGCCCTGGTACATGTATGGTGATGCCTCAGCAGGTCACACTGCACATAGCTGCACTTGGGGCTGGAGTGTAGGATGGGATCCACGTGCCCACCTAGACCTGATGTCCTGGAAGGGACATTTTCTGGCAAAAGCCCCTTGCAGGCATCCTCAAAAATACCACTCAGAATGTCAGACCTTGAGCACAAGCCCACACTGGGCACTGGAGCTGAGCCACATCCTTTCCTCCTGGTTCCTGCAAGGACAAAAGCCAGATGCATCCGAGGGACTGGCAAGACACCCGCCCGCCAGACAGATGTGGAACAGCCTGTCCCATGGAAGAAAGGAGCCCAATTTCTAACAGCTGGGTGCTGATTTATCCTCCAAAGGGAAATTTTCTTTCAAAAAGCCACGTTAGCATTAGTTCTCATGATCCATCTAAACCTTTCCTCTCTCTCAGCTGCAGAAGGTGGATTTTTTCTGACTGAATGAGCTCTTTGCAGCTGTAATTGCTGGGATAAATATGAGTTGATCATTTCTACTAAGGAAAAATTTTAGGACCAAAATTAGCATTATCATCTCTTATCAAATGCTGCTAACAATGTTTCCCAGGTCAGCTTTTTTCCATGACAAGACTCTGAGCAACAAACGAGCAGCTTCCTGCTGTCACATTTGCAGCCTGGGCCCTGCAGCCCAGGAGCAGTGCAAAGGAGCTGACATTAGATGGAAAATGACTCTCAACCAGCCTTGCTAAATTGCCATGAAAATTTAACAACCCGAGCACAAAGCCTCTTTACCTGTTTGCTTTTTCCATCGTGGCAGAGAGAATGGAAATCAAGTGATATTTTAGCACACCAGTCAAAAATGAAGGGATGAGGCGCTGTGCCACGCTGCTGACACCAAAGGGCAGCCCCCGACACTCTGCTCGTGTAGTCTGAGGGTCACCACATGTCAGTGGCCATCAGCGAAACACAAACAAGACTGAAAAATATTCTATCCTTTTGCACTGTTACTAGCAGAATCTGACCCTCTTTCAAAGAGATGAACTTCTGGGTAACAGCTCTGCTTTTAGAGACAGTAAGCAGAAACCTGGGCGCCCATTTTTCTTCCATGATGAAGGAGCCGATGGCTGCAGCTGCTGGGGAGCTCCCAGCTGCCTGCACGCTGGGGGTGCCCTGTGCATTTACAGGTAAATCATAGAATCATAGAATCATTCAGGTTGGAAAAGACCCTCGGGATCATCAAGTCCAACCCTCAGCCCGACTCTACAAAGTTCTCCCCTACCCCACATCCCCCACAGCTCATCCAAACGGCGTGTAAACACCCCCCGGGATGGGGACTCCCCCTCCCTGGGCAGCCTGTTCCACTCTCTGACCACTCTGTCTGGGAAACGTTTTTTCCTCGTGTCCAGTCTGACCCTCCCCTGTTGCAGTTTAAAGCCGTTCCCTCTTGTTCTGTCACTAATCCCCTGTGAGAAGAGCCCAGCACCAACCCCTCTGCAATGTCCTGTCAGGAGCTGCAGAGAGGGATGAGGTCTCCCCTCAGCCTCCTCCTCCTCACACTGAACACTCCCAGCTCCTTCAATCACTCCTCACAGGATTTTTTCTCCAGACCCTTCCCCAGCCTCGTTGCCCTCCTCTGCACTGGTGTAAAGGGCTTGAGGCTCATCTGAGTGTATCAGCACACCAACCCCATTCCCACCCACTCTGCCCCTGGAGAAGGAGACAGGTAGAATTTTGATTTATAGCTCAACAGGGACCATAGCCCTTTTCCTGACAGCAAACAGTTGTGTTGCTGCAGGACCCCCACATCCTCAGCTGTATCTGTAGCCCTCCATAACACCGAGCTTCTACATCCTGTAAGTGAAGCAGAACCCTGCCCAGACCCTCTCCCGTACCGTGCCATGGCTGGCTGCCCATAGCCCGCACTGCCCTGGAGGTGCTGCCCTGCCCTTCTACCATGGCACCCGCACAGAGGCATCTGCAAAGTGGGCACTGGTTCCACCTGGCATGGAGAGACGTTCACCAGAACCAGCTCTTGGTTTTTCTTTAACCAAGAGGTTAAAGAAAATATTGAAGGGCTCCCTGTTTGCTAGGAGGAAAACTCCTGAAAGTTAACCATTAACAGGCACCTGATAGAACAGGAAAGAAACACCCTGTGAGGTTGGAAGCTATTTGCCTGGTGCTGGGGAGATAATAAATCACATTTAGCCTGGGCAGTCTGCAAGATTACAAAGGAGAGGGATAGAGCTCTGCAAGGCTGATCACTGAAACGAACCTCAAGAGAAGAGAGAAGGAGGTGGGGAGGGTGGGCAGTCCTGTGCCCCACAGGCCTCCACCCCAACCCTCCCTTCCAGACCAAGGGACCTCAGGGGACACGCACTTGGGGGCAGAACTGTTTCTTGCTCTTGAGGACTTTCACAAGGGGGTCTCTCATTATGGAGGGGTAGCCCACAGGATGGGGTTTCCTGGCTCTCTGTCCTCCCAGTGAAGGCACTGGGGAATCAGCCAGCAGGCCCAGGGGGTCCCGGGGAAGCAGAGGAGATGCCACAGTGGGTCCCAGGCCCAGTTCAGTGGCCCCTGCACGATGCGGTCTGGTCCCTGATGGATGTTCCCATGTGCTGATGTGCAAGGAGTGGATTCATATGTGTGTGAGTGGGTGTTTGGGGGTACACGCTCCTCTCAACCTAAAAGCCTGGCTCTGGGAAGGCTGGAGGAGGGAGAGGCAAGGTACAGTTTACCTCTGTTTTGGCAGGTCCTGGTGAGGCTGAGCACACAGTTGAGCAAAGCGGAGCAACCCCAACCCACATGGCTGTGGCATTCTGCATGTGCCATGGGGACAGCTGGGGCAGGTGTTTCAGCAGGGATGGCTCCACCAAAGTCCTTGTGCTGAACTGCTGCCTCTGGTAGAAAAACAGCTGCTGCCATGAGTGACTGAAGGGCAAAGTGTAGCTCTGGGAGCATGGAGCTTGGTGACGTGATTCTTGGGGAACATTCACACACTGTCTGCTTCAGCCTGAACATGGCTGGCTGTGAAAAACAGGAGAAATTCAGACACTTTGCATAGACCACAGCATCATGCTCACAGGGTCTTGAGAAAATGCAGAAGAGAGTGAATTTGCCCCAAAAGACTGCCCTCAGCACCCAGATGAGCAGGAACATGTGGAGATGGTCCTTGGGAAAGAACGGACTTTGCCAGACCCCAGTGGCTAATCTGAGGGTCTGTGTAGAGCTGGGGAGGTGCCTCCACTGAGAGGGCTTCAGAGGGGCTGGGCTGAGCCCAGCACCCCCACCCAGCCACCCAGTGAACACCCGAGCTTGCACCATCCTGGTGAGACCAGACCTTCCCTCCTGGCAAACCTAGTGCCTGCAAGAAAGACTATCTGATGGCTGCATACCCCGATGACACTCACCCTTTACCAGATGATCCTTCTCACCACTTATCTCTTGTCTTTACTGTTTTGGTGCCTTTACTGTTGTGGGGCTCCCAGGCTGGCCCATGAGGACTGTTGGGCAGAGATGGCACAGATGTGTGTGCCTTGTACCCTCAGAAACGCAGTCTGCAGATCCAGCGTATTCCCTGGAACTGGGAGGCTGCAGCATGCCCTTTACTCTGCTGGGGATGCCAGTGCAGAGCACTCGGTCTGTCTCCAGGCGAGTCACTGTTGCTGCCTCCCCGCACGGCAACTGGAGCTCTCTGGGCCCTGTAATCCCTGCTTAGCTGAGCTCACCCGGAGAAGAGGAGCTCCCATCACAGAACGGGCTTGTAGGTGACAGCCAGCACCGCCCGTGTGACACCCGTGAATGTGGGGCTAGGACAGGAATCAGCACCCTGGCTCAACTCCTGCCCTGGATGGAGTCAGGGAAGCGGTTCTAATGGAAATGTTGTGCTGCTCAATTAGAAAGCTGGTGTGAGGAGTAACGAGAATAAGGAGGGAGAGAGTAGAAAGGAGGAGTCCAGCTGGAGGGATGGGGAAGATGGAGAGCAGGAGGCATACAGCACAAGAAAGATTATGGAGGAGATGCAAAACAGAGGCACAGAGAAGTGGGAGAGGAAAGGGTGGTGTGGCAGACGGACAGATCAAAAAACAGGAGAACTGGAGATACAGTTATGGAGCTGGTTTTCCTATTCAGTTGTGCAGCTCACCAAAACAGTCTCCACCCTCTGCCAGTGGGAAAAGACCTCGTTCTCCCATGGCAAGGAGACAGTCAACTTCTCAGTAGTGTGAGCAAGAGCCTCTGCTGCCTCCCCTCTCCCCTGCTGCCTCAACCCCAGTGCTGGGTGCTCAGCCCAGCCTCTCCCTGCCTGGCTCTGATTTACTGGGGAAGATTTCCTGGCACTGGCACAGTGTGGTCCCTCCAGGGTGCCTTGCAGCCCCAAAGGACAAGTGGGCCTGCAAGGAGCTGCTCCCCTGCATGCTGTTTTAGGGCAGCTAGATCCCAGTCAGCCTTTGATATATCATGATGTGGCCCAAGGAAAATCTCCTTGTAATCCTAATACCGTAAATCTCTCTAGATGCAAATTAAGCCAATTACTGCACAAAATATCTTGGGTAGACCTGAGAATAAATGATCACTAATTTCTTTCTAGTGATTTTTAGAATTTTAGAAGGCTGTTTTCATATCCCTGCTCAGCCTTTGCCCTGACAAACCAAAAGATTCAGTTTGCTCTTCCTCTTCTTGCAGCTCATGTTTTTCAGACTTCTAACCAATCTTGTAAGCGTCTCCTCTGGACTTTCTCCTGTTTGCTACCTCCTCCTTATGATGACCAGCCCAAATCTCTGGCTGAAATTCCCCCAGGCCAAGCAGAGCAGCATTGCAGCTGGCCCTGCCTGAGGAGGGATACTTGGCAGGCGCTTGCCTGGCTCACAGCAGCAGAAGGCTGCAGAGCCTGATCAGCAGTCACCCACCGAACCTCCCAGCAGCAGCACTGCTCCCCAGTCAGAGAGTTTCTGCAGGCTGCCTGATTTGCATTTGTCTTTACTGAACTGATTTATATCAATTTCAAGTAATTCCTAAGTGAATGAGTTTTATTTTAAATTCTGATCATGTCTTTCAAAACAGTTGAAGTCCTTTGCTATCTGTAATTATTTCAGTATTTTATAAGCACAATTACTTTTCATCAACCTCATGGCTAATGAAAACACCGACTAGGACCTGTCTCAGGACAGACCTCACAGGATCTCACTCAACAGGTCTTCCCAGTCTGATAGCATCTGAGCAGTCCCCGCTCTCAGGGGTTTTTAACCATTGGACATCCATCTCAGCAATGTTGCAATTGCTCTCCATCGCCTCTGTTTCCTGAAGAGCATGTCCTGTGGGACAGCACCCAAAACTCCATGGAAGTCAAACATACCATACCTATTGCTTCCTGTTATTAGCTGGGCTACTTCCCCATCAGTGGTGGAAATTAGATTGGTTCAACATGTTGCATTATTAGCAAATCCTTGTTGTCTGCTCCTTATCACATATTATCCTTGAGATGCTTAACATGATTGTGTAATTATTTAATTCTGTATCTTTTCAGGAATCAAAGTTAGTCCGACTACCATATTTCCCTTTCTCCCTTTTTAATGCTACATTCTATGTTTTGTCCTGCTCCACTCCACAAGAACCTCACCCATGCTCCAAATGTTTTCTGAGATAATAGCCAATGGGGTCAGAGATTACCGTGGCTAGTTCCTTATGTATTCCAGAGTAAATTTTATCAGATGTTGACAATTTGAATATTCTCATGTTATATTCTTCAACCTTGTTATTCTGTTCTTGTTCCTAGCCTCTTGTTGCTAATGTCACAGTTAACCATCCGGTAAATATTTAAAGCATAAAAGATACCAAACAATTCAGCCATCTCGTATATCATCTGGTATTTGCTTATCTGTACCATCTAGACTTTCCTGGATATATAGGTTTTTCTTTTTCTAGGCTTATATATCTATGCAGAACTAATTTTCTGCCTTAGTCTGCTTTATTTTCTCTACCCATATTTGTGTTTTCCTCTATATTAATCTTTATACATACCTCCTTGATGTGTAGTAACACTGCACTGTTCCCTTTTCCCAGGTTCTGCCTTCTATACTGGTGTACCCAGCCTGTGTTGTCCCAGCAAGTCCCTGTGATGTTCAGCTCCCAGGGCATGTCCCCAGCTCTTCCCTTTTGTCCCCTTTGCTGATGACATTTGTGTCTGTCCTGCTCAAATCTCAGGAGTCATGACTGTGCTCCCTCCTTCAGCACTGCTCAGGGTCCACTGCACTTTCCCACTCTTCCTGGAGGCTTTTGTTTCTTCCCCTCGGTTTTTGTTATTAATCCTTTCAAACAGGAAAGAAATCCCTCCTCACTGGACAGGTACATTGGGGTCCTTTCCACCTCTGGCCAGCTGTGCTGTCAAGGGAACCAAACCCTCCTTTCTGCACCACTTGCACTAAATGATGCATTTACCCCTGCCTTTTGCTCAGATGATGGCCAGGCAGTGGTGCACAAAACCTTTTGGAGTACTGCATATATGACATTGCATGGAGTAGGGGAGGGAGGGCAGCTAGGAGTGTCCAGAAGTAACAGCAAAGGCTTGAGCTGCAGCAGACACACCACCCCTCCTGCACAAAACTTCCTATACTCTGTTTATCCAGGTCCAAAAAGGGAAATCTCAGATTTTTTAGTGAAGTGGAACAGTGCAAGGAACAAAACAAAAGTGTCACTTCTGGTAAGGAAAGCATGTGAGGGTTTTTTTGATGCGTAGTCAGCAAATATTACCAAGGTGGAAGGAACTCTTGTAGTTTGATGAGCAGATTCAAAACATTTCATATGGGTCAGTTCAATGCAACACTTCTGTTTCTCTCTGGTGCTGTGTTGCCTCACTTGTACTGAGGTTCAGGAGCCAGTCATCCTCAGCTCACTCCTGAAGTCATCTTCTGAACTGCATCTCCTGGGTCCACTGCATGGTGCAGAGGAACATGCCGGGGATGAGAGGCAGATAGCTGAGCAGTGGCCATCAGGAATGGGGCAGCGGCTGCTGCGGCAGAGTGGGGAGATGAGTACACAGGCTCTGCAGGCAGCTCACCAGCCCTTGGTAGGTAACAAGGTCAGGGATGGCAGGAAGCACCAGTCAAAATCCCCTATGGGGAGATAAGCACTTTGGCAGGAATTGCTCCTGCAGGCCATGCCAGCTGTCATCAGGGGTTTGCTCATCCTCAGGGACTGCTATCCCTCTGGATTTGTGCATGGAGCACATATTGCCCCTATTGCTCCCAGGCCAGGTTTGAAGTGATGTTGTACGAGTGCTTTGAAATGTAGCTGGCAGAGAGGGAGGTAAGTACCCCATTGTATTCCCTGGGTGCCTCAGGACCCCCAGGCTGCTGGTATTGTTGGGAGACCCACTATGCTGAGGGTATGGGTGTCTGGGTGGTGACTCAGACTGGTAGGCAGCGCTTTGCCAGCAGGATGAGGAAGGAAAACTGATTACTGTTCAGGAATCTGATCCTGGAGCCCCCATATGCCAACATGCTGCCTGCAGCCTGCTTGGGTCACTGGGCAGGACTAGGGAAAGACACAGTGTCAGGGGGCAAGTCTGCCTTCCTCCAGACCATCCAGGGCTCAGGCAAGTCCCTGGGGTGGGACTGCTCAGTATGGCCCTTCACTTCCCCATGGCACCAGCAGGAACTTGTATGGATAGGGAGGCAGAAAGCAGGTAGCATCAAGTAGCAATGTACTTCAAATCCAGTGGGCAAATCCAGAAACCCTGCACCGGTTTACAGCACTCATCTCCCCTGGTTTGAAGCTACAAGGAGGGCTCACAGGAAAAGACTTGAGCCTGAGACAGTGCCTGGTCCCATCGTGGCTCAGCCATGGAGCAGGAGGCACGTCTTCTCCCTGGCTGTGTCTCCGGCAGTGCAGGGGCCAAGGGGCTGACAGGACCACAGGCTGCACTGGTGGCTCTGGGCTGCTGCTGGCCCTGGTGAGATGGTGCACTGATGTGGGGCAGGTGAGTGGAGGAGACCCTGAGCTGCTCTGTCAGCTGAGGGGTGTCCAGCTGGCCCCAGGGCTGGAGAAAGGGTTGCACAGAGTGCAGGGACCTGGGGAACGAGCTCCGTGCCTGTCTCATGGAGGGCTGGCCATGTGGGTAGGAGTTCCAAGGCTGTCAGATTTAGCGCCTGCTCTTTTGCAGGTGGTGATGCCTTTTTGTTTTTTGACATGATTGCACCGGCATAACAACACTGAAGAGGCTTTTTTTGACAGTGCTTCCTGCTTATGCTTAAGGCTATCCACCCCCTCATTGCAGATGGGCTTAGGCTGCACGATGAGCATAATGCTGGGGAGGAATCCCTGAAAGTGCTGCACTCTGCCTGCCAGCCCCAACCCTGCAGTGACTGCTCTTGCTGGGCCATGTGGTCTCTCTGCTACCAGCACAAGGGCACAGCAGAGGTTTCTATGGGTCCTTTTGTCTTCAACACACAGAGAAACAACTATATTGTTACTCCAGCTCTTTTGGCTCCTGGTTCTTCTCTTCTTGCTGCTCCCCAGCAGTGCTGCACAGCCCAGGTCCCGTTTCTGGCTGACACTGCCACATCCGCATGCTGAGATGGCTTCAGGCCCTGGTTCATGTGCTGGGTTGTGCTGGAATAACCCAGCACAGAGGAGCTTCCCCCGTGGTGCTAAACTTTCTCTCGGGATACGCAGAGGTTGCCCATTCCATCAAGGCACCCTGATGCACCACAATGCACATAAGGTCCAGCAGCTGGGTGAAAAGGTGGCTGCGAGGCCCCAGGGCAGCCTTGCTCTTTATTAGGTGGGTAAGCAAAGGCTGCTCTGCTCATGGCACCAGCCCAGCAACACAGCACTGAGAACTGACCTCCCATGGCCAAACCTTCTGGCACCTGGGCACAGTGGGGGATGCTGCCTAAATGGAACGGGATGTATTTCCTGCTCCCCAGTAGAGGAACAGAGGAGGCATATAGGCCAGTAGCAAACCCATTCCCACTGCATCGCTCGTCAGCTGGGCTCCTGCAGGCTGCAGAAGGCAGGTCCCATCCCTCACTGCTCTCTGGAGGGCTAAGCTTTGCCATGTACATGGTGGCCGATAGTACTCCAGTGTCTGGAGGCAATGACAGAGGGGGAGAGGGAAGATTTCCCTGGGGAAGTGGGGAAGGGTACTGATCCCACCAGGCCCTTGGAAAGCTATGTCAGGCTAGTGATGCCAGAAAGCTGCTCACTGGTCCAGCATGGGCTGCACGTCCTCAGGTCTTGGCTCTCAAGTTCTGGGGACACTCAAAGCTAGGTGTGCACCTGAGCTGTGCAGCTCCAGCCTGCTTCCCATCCGAGTGAGTCAGGAGAGGAAGCAATTAGCTCTGCGGTTGGATGTCTGATGAGTCATTCCTCCTGCAGGCTCCTCTCTAGATCCACTGCAGGCAGCTGTGACATCCAGGGCACAGGGAGCAGGGACAGGCATCAGGGCAGCTGAGACATCTGGGTGGAGGTGGCAATGCAGGTATAGACGGGATGGCAGATGTTAGAAGGCATGTCAGACCTCCCCAGCTCACCCCCTTGCTGTCATCCCTTATCCTTCACCTCCTCACTTTGCTGCCAGCTTCCAGGATGCAGAGGCTGTGTCCCCACACTGACACTGCAGCCCCCTCCCAGCCCAGAGGGCTTCCATGGGTCGATGTGACTGCCTGGTCAGGCTGGTGGCTCATCATCTGCTACGCATCACATCTGTCTCAGCAGGATCTGGAACAGGAGATACACCACAACAGAGCCTTGCCAAGGAGCTGTGGCAGCCGCTGGGCTGAGAAGTATTATGCGGATGGGTAAAGATGGATGAATCTGGCCAAAAGACTGTCTGCTGCAAAGTTCAAATGCTCAGGTTGAGACGTTTTGGGTCAAACTTTCTAAAAGGTCATGGCCAAGGGCAAAGTGCCTGTTAGAGAGACCAGATTTTCCAGAATGCACCGCTCCCACCAGGCTGAGACTGCAAAGCCAATGGCAGTTTACAGCCCCTGCAAAGCCCAGCCCAGAAGCCAGTGCCTGTGCCTGCCAGACAGGTTTCTAACCTTCAGGATGACAGGTGCCCAGTATCTTTCCCATAGCAATGCTTCCCCACGTGGCAAAATAAATCCATGGTACGTAACCAGATTTTGCACAGATCCAAACGCAGCCCATGAGGCAATGCAGAGTTTGTGGTGGTCTAAAGCAGTAAATACTGGGAATTCCACTCAGTACACAACAAATGACAAAACAACACTAAACTTCTAACACTAGAAAAAACAGAAAGCTATTCCTAGATTGAAATGAAATCTGTAAATGGGATGCAGGCTCGGAATTCAGGTTATGTGAGTGCTGGCAAGTCCACGTTTCTCTGGTGATGTAGGATTCTGCTTATGGGAACCTGAATCTGCTTTTCTTGTGAGTCCTGTACCCACGTGGTGCTCTCTTTCCTGGCTTCCTCCCAAGTTTACCAGGTTCTTCTTGATTTCTGCTGGTTCCTCTCCCACTGCTACCTCTCCAGAGCTCCTGGGGTTGGTATAGAAATAAAGAATGCACCATTTGCTTGTGATTTCTGTGGGTTTAATGTTTAAGCATTTGTTCTTGAGTAGTGTCTCTTAGTTTGGGTTGTACTTACTAGTCCTGGTGATAAGAGTTATCTTATGTGGGAATTTTCTAGGATTAGAGAAACCCAAACACTACAGTACATGAAAGACGGGCTGGGAGGAGCACTGGGTGGCTGGACTGGAGGACTCCATGCTCAGTTCCTATTATGCTTTCCTTCTTTACCATCCTCCAGCATCTCTCTCCTCATTGCCTGTTTCCTTGTTCTTGCCTCAGAATCCTGCTCATCCTTTTCCTCCTGGGTTTCTGGTTTTCCTGTCACCAGGCCTGAACTGATAGCTGAGGGCAAAGAAAGAAAAGATAAATATCAGCCTTGTTCTTGAATCAAAGTATGCTTTTCTAAAACTCTGAGAGCAAGCAGAATCAATTTCCTTAGAAATCTGGACCTTTCCTCCTCGCTGCAACACCCCCAGGTAGCGCAAGCTCCTAGTGTCCTTCCAGAGCCACAGCCACCAATGTACCTGCCACCGGCTCCTGCTCCCCCTGGCTGCAACCAGCAAACCCCCAGCCCTGGGAATCTCAGCTGCAGGGACTGAGCTCCTCATCCACAGGCACTGCAAGACTGAGGATCCGCAGCCATGAGCCCTTTCTGGACCACAGTGACTGGGGATTGCAGGTATTTGGGAAGAGCAGCATCCTGCAGGCCCTCTGCTTCTCTTCTCACTCTGTGTGTCCCATTCCCTCCCCAGGTCCCTTTCCACACCCAGGCATGGGAGCTTCTCTCCATAGTCCCTCCACAGGAGGAACCATCTCCTCCTTCTTACTGTCACACTTCTCTTCTTACCCTGGTCCCTGCAGCAGCAGGAGTGAAGCCTGCTTCTAGGAAATTAAAGCTTTCCTGAGTCACACAGGGCAGGGTATGTGAGGGTAGAAACATGCAGGAGCCTTTTGTGAAGTCCAGCAAAAGGTGGGCTAAATATCTACAGGATCTGAGGAATGAGGCAGATTCTGCAAGGTATGATTGCTCTGGCATGCTCAAGAACTTGTTTGTGATACCCTGACCAGTAAGAAAGAACAAGAAAAGTATTGGGATGGTGACAGATGAGGAACACCCAAAACCAGCTTGTCTTGACAACCCCCATCAGACTTCATGGGAAATACAGTTCCTTCTCCTTTTGGGTTGGACCTCACTCTGCTGCACTTTGGATGGACCTTCCACCCTCAGTACCAGGATTAGACAGGAGAAAGACAGCAACTAAGGCAGTGGAACATCTCCATGGGGCTAAGGGAAACCACAGCTCGTGTAGAAACCCTGGCGCTCTGCCACTGTGATGCTCTATGACTCAGCAGTGCTGAGGGCAGGCAAGGGAAGGAGGGCTGCAGAGAGGGCCTCTGCAGGCAGTGTCCCATGGCCCCTTGACCGTTCAATGGGAGCTGCAGGCTGTGAGCATCCCGAGGTTCAGCAGTGCTTAGGTGATGCCCAGTGTGGGCCACCAGCCCCACATGCAGAGCAGATGCCACCCAGGCACTGCGAAGCAACTCATTAGCGCTCGTTAAGTTCAATCCATCTCCTGTGAGCTGGGAAGGTACTGCTGGCCGGCAGGGAGAGAGGCTGTGGCAGTGGTCACACAGCATGTCAAGCAGCCCGGGGGAGCCCTGGGCTTGCAGGCTGCCCAGTTCACAGAGCGGATGGCACGTCACTGAAAGACTCTGATCTGTGGTCCCTGGTGTGCTGCAGCAGCACAGCACTGGTAGATGGATCGTCTTGAACACACCGTTGTCCCTGGAGAGTGCTCATTAGCAGGGACAAGGTGGCCATACTACCTCAGTTTGGCAGTTGGTGACCTTTGTCATGAAGTATGCCCCATACAGCTCCTGGAAGCCCAGGCTGGCCTCAGCATGGCTCACTCTCTCCCTGCCTTTGAGTCTGGTTCCATTTTTCTCCTTCACAGCCCATGGCAGAATGAGATTCTGGTTATATCTCCAGGGCTGAATTTCTCACCATAAACTGCCAGCTCAATCCGAGAAACTTTCCATGGCCTGGAGTGCCCAGTGCCCCTGGCCAATGGCAGGGATGGAGAGAGGCCACAGTCCTATGACCACCCTGCTTCCTCCATCTGCCCCTCACACTAGCAGCGGAATGAGAGCTTGTAATAACTTGCAGGAAACAGAAGCCTGTAATTGCTATTTTTCATATGTAGCCCAGAAGATCCTACAAGACTGAGCAGTGCATGGTCATGGCATCACAGCTGGGACATCACAGCTGGGATGTGGCAGAGGGATCCTGAACAGGAAGCCCAGAATCACCTCACACAGCACGGACGGATCCTGGCTCTGGAGCTCTAGACCAAGGATCTAGACTGTGTAACTGTGCCGCATGTATTCCATATGCCTGCTGCTCTATAGAGCATTTTAAAGGTGTGACTTAATCTATGACCTTTAAATAGCTGCTACATCACATTTATAATTTTAGGAACTTGGCTGCTACCTTCCAACCCTTCCCAAAGCCCGGGTGAGAAGCCACTTGGAGCAACAGGGGTGGGCATTACTCCCTGCTTTGCTGCGGTTGGTAAGCTAATAAATGCCCACAGGGCTGCAGAATCCTTAGCAAATAATTATGCGCGCATTTCCCAGAACCCATGTTCTTACAACAGGCAGGCAGGATTCAGCAGCTCCTGTGTCCCAGATGCAACAGGGGTACCTGCCTGGGCACCTTTCTAAACTCCGCTCTGCAGCCTGAGGTATCTCAGCACGACTTCTTCTCCCCTTCTATTGCTGTCAAGAGGTATGCAAACCCACCATATCCACAGGGTGTGAGCCCATCGTACCCATAGGACTGTATTTCTACCCACACTGCTGGGAAATGTGTGCCAAGGAGCCAGGGGTCCCTGCATATCTGGATGTCCCTCCCTCCTTTCTTGAAAATCCAGGAGCCTGCCCTGAGCCTGCCCAGCCATCACTCATTATTCACCATAGTGTGTGCCACAATTAGAGTGAGGGAAGAGAAAGCAGTGCAGATGGCATGAGGAAAACAGCAAAACACACAATCTGGCCGTGGAAAGATGATACGAAGCAGAACCCTTGAGAGAGCTGAGCAGAGCAGGAGGTGCAGGTCCCTGCACCAGCTGTGTCTGGGTGGATAACAGAGAAATGGTCTCCAGTTAGGAGCAGCTGTCCCTATACCACATTTATTACATTTGTTCTTAGATCCCCAGCCACTCTGAAGAGTCTGGCTGCATGAAGATCATTGTATTACAGCCAAGAGTCTTAATGCTATAGCATCTACTGATTGTAAAATGAGGCTATAATGGGGTCTGCTCGGAGCTGGAAGTCACTGGCCTGGTGGATGACTGGATCGCCTACCCAGTTTGTACATCAGTCTCTCCACCAGCAAAACAAAAGAGGAGACATAACTCTGCCTTCCTTTTAAAATACCAGTGGAAAACACCTTGTCTGAGCTGTGTAAACATTGCATGTTCACAGGCTATATCCTGAGGGGGAGAAACATGGCCCTTTCCCGTCCCATGGCAGTTACCAAAGCAGGCGCTGGATGTGCCTGGGGAAGCCCAGCTTGGGCAGTGGTCACATCCCCAGCTGTGACACTGGAGGCAGAGCAGTGCAGCACCCTCTGCACAGAGCTGCATCCTACTTGGAGAAGGCAAAATCTGGCAGGAAATGCAGGCATTACACAAGCAGACATGACACTTGGAATATGACCATATTTGAGCAGCTATCAAAACTGTCAGAAAACAAGGGAAGAGTTAAATATAAGACATGAATGAGAGTCCAGAGAAAGAGAGAAAACAGAGGGAGATGCGAGAGAAACTGAGAGCCAGACGTAAGCTGTCAGAGTTGATTCCTTTGCAGTGTGAAATGCAATTGCATGCCCAAATGGAGACTGTTAGAAGCGTAGCAAGGTCCAGCGCTGGAGCTGGTAAGTGCCAGGCCGAAGCTTAGCTGTGTCCATTTGTTCCCTCATCACTCGGCCACACTTTTAGTGATGTTCATTAACTTTTTTTCCATAAATTCCTGCCTCATTCCATGGATGGGGAGCATTCCCCTGGTGTCTTCTTGAGAAGAAACCAAGGAGAAGGAGTCACCCTTTGTGTGAGGGAGCAGTAAGAATGACTGGAGCTCTGCCCCAAGGTGGATCATGCCCCAGTCAAGAGTATCTGGATTGGAAAGCAAACTGATGTGGGTGTCTGCTACACATCACCTGATCAGGAAGCAGAAGATGAGGCCTTCTTCAGACAACTGGAAGAACCCTCACATTTTCCGGCCATGGTCCTCAGGGGAGATTTTAACCCCTGCAATACCTGCTGGAGCCACAGCACAGCAGGGTGCAAGCGATTGAGGAGGCTTCTGGAGTCCTCTGGCAACAACTTCCTAAGACAGGTGATCAAGGAGCCAAGAAGGAAAGGCACTCTGGTGGGTATGATACTTATAGAAGAACTGGTCAGGGATGTGAAGAGTGTGGGCAGCCTTGGCTGCAGAGAGCATGACATTGTGGAGCTGAGAGTCCTCAGAGAAGAGAGCAAAAAGCAGGATCACAAACCTGGACTCAGCAGAGCAGACTTTGATCTCTTAAGTGATCCACTTGGAAGATTTCCCTGTGATGCAGTCCTGGAGAGAAACAGTGTCCATGATTCCTCTTCAAGGATCAACTCCTCCAGGCCATCCTAACAAGCAGGGAATCAAACAAAGGCAACAAGGCACTCCTGACAAAATCCAGGCATAAAGAGGAAGTGTGTAAGAGGTGGAAACACAGAGGACAATGGAGGGGGAATGCAAAGACACTGTCCAGGTGTGCTCGGATGGGGTCAGAAAAGCCAATAGAGTTGAGTCTGTCAAGGGACATGAAGTCAAGAAGAAAGGCTTCTACAGGTACTCCAGCAGCACAAAGATGATAAAGGGACTGGAGCACCTCTCCTATGAGGAAAGTCTGAGAGAGCTGGGGCTCTGGGTAAGAGAAGGCTTGTGAGAGATCCTTTTATTGTATATAAATAACTGAAGTCGGGTACAAAGAGGACAGAGCCAGGCTCTTTCAAGTGATGCCCAGTGCCAGGACAAAAGGCAACAGACACAAACTGAAATACAGAGAAGGAAACGCTGCTCTACTGTGAGGGTAATTGAACACAGGAGTAGGTTGTTCAGAGAGGTTGTAGGGTGTCCATCACTGGAGCTACCCAAAGCCCAGCTGGACATGGCCCTGGCCAACCTGCTCCCCTTGACTGTGCTTTGAGCAGGGGGTGAATGAGACACATTCAGCATTGCTTTCCAATCTCAGCAATTCTGTGGATCTTTGTTGAGTCAATTTGTTTAACATCATCAGATGCATAAAGAAAGGGCTGTCAGATCCTCGGCAATACGGGAAATGATTCCTCTGGTGGTGTTTTCAGCTGCAGACTCCATTCTTTCAGCTCTGCTGATAAACAGCTGTGCTATGCAGGATCCCAGCTTCAGCCTCCCCTGGAGACATGCACACATGTCCTGCGACCAGCACAGCCCACAGCTCAGACATGTTGTGAACACACCCCGAGGGTCTTGTCTCCCCACCTGGGCTCCCCCTCCTGCTGCAGAGGAGCCTCCCTGCAACGCTGCTCGGGCTGCTTCTCTGCACACATGCGGCAGCAGCGTTTCTAAACGAAAACCTTCTCGTTGCAAGGTTTTAGGCAAGGTTTTAGCCTGCTGTCAGCTGAGCAACTCTGGAAGTGTTTTATTTTTCTCTTCCTGCTCCAGGGCCCATTTGTCTGCACTGAAAATACACCCCAAACACCCCAGTAAGGTTCAAGGGCTCTAGAGGGACCCCAGCTCAGGTATGACATATAAGCAACTTGTATTACATTAAAAGAGCTGAAGTGCTGAACTGATCATGAGTGCAGCTGAGGGTGTGGAAGGGAGAGGGTTTTGTTCTCAGAAAGCCATTTTTTTTCTGATTCTTTCCCCCAGCTGCCAATTAAGCACCACACAGCCACTCACTCCCAGCCCCCGGTGGACAGAGGACAGAATCATTCAAAAAAAGCCAAACTTGTGGATTAAGATAAAGACAGTTTAATAGAACAGTAAAGGAAGGGGGGGCGGGAGAGAAGAAAAATAATAAAAGAATATGCAGAACAAGCACAATACAATTGCTCACCACCCGCTGACCACTGCCCAGCCAATCCCCGAGCCGTGGTGCCCCCCGGCCCCCTCTCCCCAGTTTATATACTGGACATGACGTCATATGGTCTGGAAAGGCCCTTTGGCTAGTTTGGGTCAGCTGCCCTGGCTGTCCCCTCCCAGCTTCTTGTGCACTCCCAGCCTCCGCTGGCAGGGCAGTACGAGAAGCTGAAAAGTCCTTGACTTGGTATAAACACTGCTTAGCAACAGCTAAAACATCGGTGTGTTATCAACATGATTCTCATCCTAAATCCAAAACACAGTACTGTACCAGCTACCAGGAAGAACATTAACTTTATTCCAGCCAAACCAGGACTGAAGTGAAGAAAAACAACAGATTCAAGCCTGCTCAGATGTGCCAGACCTCCAGGCTGGGAGGAGAGGAAATGTATAGGTAATTAAGGCCTATAAAAGAACATCCAAAAAGCCAGATCCATCTTAAGTGAGGGCAAAGGGGGTTAACTGCAGCTATTAGCAGGAATACTGATGAGAAAACCAGGGAACTTTGGCCTGTTTTGATCTTACTTCTGCTAATACAGGAGTTTCAATCATTACATGCAAATGAGATCTACTTACCCCTCATCCCTGAGCACTTTGGCAATGTGTACCAACAACAGGGCAGCGATATGGCAATCTGTTTTACACACAGGGAAACTGAGGCACGGCCAGAAGCTGTGTAAATTTTGCAACGGTGCTGGCACAAAGATGGGTCGTTCATCTCCTGCGGATAAGCCTGTTTGTGAGGTCACGGTGCTCAAGGTTCGGCAGAAACAGCTCCCTTACATTCGATTTCTTCCACTCTCACTGAGGGACTGGCCAGATAACAAAGAGGTTGGCATGGTGACTAGAGCAGCCCAGTGGCTGCCAGCTGTCCCCAGCTCCATAAGAAAGGAGGGCAGGGGGTACCTGTCTTCTCCCACCTCTTTGGGGTGATTTAGGATGATTCAAGAGCCCTGCACCCTGCCAAGGTTCCTCCTCCGCAGACAAGAGCCACTATGCTGTAAGCTCTCCCAGCTTAGGTCTGGGGAGAGCTCCACTCCTGTTGTCCTGGGCACAATGATTTGGAGACACAAGTAAAACCAGTACTCGGCTGTGACACCAGAGAGCAAGAAACCAGAACATACATCTGTGTTTTTAACATCCTTACAGAGGTTATTGGGCTGTTGATCTTCAAGCCACCTCTCTCCAGAGGCACACTGCGGGGCTTTGGGGCTGCACAGCCCCGAGCATGCACATGGCAGGGCCTTAACCCCAGCTTCATGCCAGGAGCTGAGTGTGACCTCCTTGCACCCGGCTGCTCTCATTCGTGTTGGCTTTCAGAGCTCCCCAGCTATGACATGGTGGGGAAATATTCACATCAGCACCCAGGGCCACCAGCCTCCCCCGTGCCATCCCAGACACAGCCCATCCAGCCCAGGCTGCTACTGGAGCCTGGGGATGGTGGTGGTGTGGCCCCAGGTGATGTTTCGGAAGTTACAGCACTCCCCAGTCCCAAGCAGCTTTCAGTGACACCCCGAGCCAAGTCCTCCCGCAGCCAGCCAGCCCGGTCCCAGCTGGGGCACCCCAGCAACCACCACCCAGCGGGGCTGGCAGAGCTAAAGGTGAGGATGATCTCCCAGCACCTCGAGGAGAACACGTTTCTGCTCACCTGAGCTCAGGCTGAGCCCTCAGCCAGTTCTGGCAAAACCATCCACTTTTACAGCCAGAGAAGACTGCTCGCAGTGCTTCCAGCTTCCAAGGGTTCCCAAGTCAGGGTCCAGGCCCTCAAAAACATGAGGTATTTTGAACTGATCAGTTTGGGGACTTTTTTATTCCTCTTCTCATTCCTAAACCTGCAATTTACAGTCCCCTTGAAAGTTCAAGATCACAACTGCTGGAGTGGCTTTTTCTAAGGAAAAACCTCCAAGATGAAGTTGTGATCTCTATCCCAGCAGCACAATTCTGGGGAAAAACAACAGACATCATCAGCTGGAAATGTGGCTTTTGATTCTCGCTTGCCTGGAGTTTCATCTGTGTTCACATTCAAAGGCCACTTCATCTATCCCTGGTTTTGAGAGGTGGCATGGTGATAAACCACGTCTCCTGTGCAAGGCCACCAGGAGCTGAGCCAGTGCCACCAAGAGCCCTGTGCAGGTGCACTCCAGCAGAGGACAGCTGATCACAGCAGTCAAGGAGGTCACACTGGAAGACTAACTCCTTTTGACAGTATCCCATCAATCTAAATAACACATCTCGGTTTGCTTGCTAATTGCCTCCATTAAAGATGATTGTGAATCACTCAGCCAGTCGAAGTGTAGGTTTTGATGTGGAAGAGGAGTGTGTGTTGTGCACAGAAACAGCACCAATGTCAAAATCAACAACCAACAGCCTGGAATGGATGGGGTCTGTGTCCTTGGGATTCTCAGCTCAGGAGGACACAGGTACCTCTCTCCACATCGATCTGTATGGAGGCTGGACAATTCAAGGTGCACTAAGAACTATAATCCAGCTGCAGGGAAACTTTTATGCTAGCACCAGGTCAGCAAATGGCCCCCAAGGGCTGTCAGTGCTGCCAGTGGCCCCGCAGAGGGGCGCGGGGTGGCAACGCTCTGCAAAGGGGCTGCTTCAGCTCTGCAAAGCACCGCTGCTGTGGGCAGATGTGCTCAGCCCTGGGCGCTGCTGACACCCTCTGCCCTCTGCTCTAAGCAGGACGATGAAGAGGAAGGAAGGACCAAACTTGGTTTGACTTCGTTGGTCGAATTCTATCCTAAATCAGAAACTGCATGAAAGACTAGAAGGTAGGGATGTTCATTTTGCAGTGAAATGGGATAAATTTTGCAATGTTGAAGGCAGTTCACTAAATCACAGTGAACATAGCTACTCATTGAAAGGTTGGATTAATGAGGTGGTGTTCACTAAAGTGTTTGGAAATATTAATTGTTCTTAAAAGCTAAGTGTTGTTCTTACTCCCTCTGCTTTCCCTGGCAATAGGGTTGCCATTAACAATTGTGTTTGTGCTTGTCCTCTAGTAACTGATCCCTGTGATGCTCACAGCTCAAGGGGAGACTTGTGCTGGATGCCCAATTTCCCCATCAGCTAATCTGGGGCTCCCACAGCTTCCTCTGGAGCACCCAGTGATGGCCAGTGCCAGCATCACGTTACTGGGCTCTCCAGAGCCACAAACGAAATTTGTTCTCAGACACTGGGGAGCTTCAGTAGTGCTCTTCCTCCCAGCAAACCCGCGGGACACCCAGCCCAGGGAGTGGTGTGCAGTGCTGCTGGCTGTTTGTTGCAGGCAGCTGCCTCCTCCCCTGCCTCCGCTGCTGCCAGCACCCCTCACCTCCCTGGGGAGAAGGGGTTTGTCTGCACGTCAGCCTGAGATTGATGGATGCCGGCACAGAGGAGCTGCTGGCACGGAGGAGCTGGCATTCCCATTTGAAAGGGGCCTTCTGCAAAAGGCAACAGGGTTAAAACAACGCTCCATTTTCATGTCCCCAGGCTGCTCTCCAGTACATTTCTGTGCCCCCTGCCTGGGCGTCCAGAAGGCAATTTTCACCACAGATGCATTAAAGGTGGATAACTGCTAGCACTGCACAGCCTCGATGGCACTGGGCAGGAAAAAAATCACCCCAGGAAAAACAAGGGGCATCCACCGGCCTTCTCTCCTGCCAGGAGGGATGTGATGGGTGCAGGGCTTGTGCTGTGCTCCAGACTCACCCCTCGCCCCCCCAGCAGGGCCCTGCAGCCACCACGCTGCCCACCCCAGGCGCCCTGGTGGGTATTGGGACCCCGGGCAGCTCTGTGGCCTCCCAGTTCGACCAGCACATGGAAAGGACCTTGGTGTGAACTCAGCCCAGAGGGGAAACTGAGGCAGAAGTGAAGTGACTTGCTCAAGGTGAGAAAAGAGGTGGGACATGCCTTGAGCCTCACATCAGGTTTTGTCCACCTGATTTTTTTTTCTTCATTTCTGGCACAGCTCCCCTGAAACATGATGTCTGACCATAAGCATTAGCCACACTCTGCAGCAAAGCAAGCAGCAGAGACAAGCCCTGCTCTGCCCACTTCAGCACTGCATTAGCACTCTCTTTCCTGACAAGTGAGCGGGAAATAAATCAGTGAGAACTATGGAAAGAAGAAAACATGATAAGCAAATCCCAGTCATTAAAATGTGAGGTTTGCTTCATTTTTCTTCTCTCTCAATCTGGAGGGATTAACACCAGCCATAAGAGACCTGCTAAGGCACTTCCAGCAGCCTTGCTCAGCCTGGACTCAAGTTAACTTCCAGCCAAGACTATTTCTGAAAGCATGGGCATCTCTGCAGCACCTTCGGGGAAAAAAAAAAAAAAAAAAAAGGGTGGGTCAGATGGGTCAGAGAGAAAGCTGCTCTGGAAGTTTTTCTTGCACAAAGAATGGCTTTCCATCAGCAATGCTGCTGGGCCCTGACAACCGTGTCCCCATCTCACCTGGGAGCGCTGCCAGCGGGTCAGTGTTTGTGCAGCTCTTCTGAGTCTGTCAGGCTTCCACCAGGCACAGAGAAGGGCCCAGCATGGTCCCTGCCCTGGGCACCCCGTCTTCAACGTGCCACAGCTGGGTGCCTGCAAGAGAGGATGGCCCTGGGCAGCTGCGCTCTGCCAGGAGTGCAGATGTGGACATGGGGAAAAGCACAACACTGAGCACTAAGGCCATGCTGTTTGGGCTCACAAAACACGCACAATTTGTTCTCAGCTAACAAAGCAGGTTCTTTTCCCAGGGATGATGCCCTTAGCTCTCTGGGCTCTCACAAGCCTTCCTATCCCATCTCTGCTGTGGCAAGGAGGGGAAATGTTTTGCTTTTGGGTGAAACCTGAGCTCTTCACCAGCCTTCAAGATGTGGAGCTCCAGCAGGGACCACGTGCCATGGGGCTGCAGGGACTGGTGCAAGATGGCAGCACAATTGCCCCACAGAATCACAGAATCATTTCACTTGGAAAAGCCCTTGAAGATCCTCCAGTCCAATCATTAACCTTACACTGACAGTTCCCAACTCCACCAGATCCCTCAGCGCTGGGTCAACCTGACTCTTCAACCCCTCCAGGGATGGGGACTCCCCCCCTGCCCTGGGCAGCCCATTCCAACGCCCAACGGCCCCTTCTGCAAAGAAATCCTTCCTCAGAGCCAGCCTGACCCTGCCCTGGTGCAGCTTGAGGCCATTCCCTCTTGGCCAATTGCTTGTTCCTTGAGTCAAGAGATTCATCCCCCCTCTCTGCACCCTCCTGTCAGGGAGCTGTAGAGGGCCAGGAGGTCTCCCCTCAGCCTCCTCTTCTCCAGATTAAACCCCCCGGGTTCTGTCAGCCGCTCCCCAGCAGACCTGTGCTCCAGACCCTGCCCCAGCTCCGTTACCCTTCTCTGGCCACGCTCGAGTCATTCAATGGCCTTTTTGGGGTGAGGGGCCCAAAACTGAACCCACTCAGCGAGGGGCGGGAACCATGCTCCGTGGACCACAAGCACTTGCCACAGTGAGCTAAGCTCTGGGCACGGCTGTGGCTGGGGGTTTCACACTGATCAGGGTGATCAGCCACGTGGGAAAGATGATGAGACCATTGCTTGCGTGAGCCCCAGGGACACTGGAGCAGACAGGGGAGATGTGGGCAGCCCACCTCTGCTGCTGCTTCTGTCAAAGCCAAACTGGTGAGGCTGCCTCAGCACAACTGCACCAAACCAGGAGGTCAGATGCCTGATACCTATGATGTCTTCATTCACAGGGCAACAGAGGACTGTTGGGGCTTTTTTATTTAAGTTAGATTTGTCAGACTAGGGGACCAAAGGCTCTTTTTCTGTTTCTTCATCTTACAGCTGCTGCTTTAAGGAGCAGGAGCATCACTGTCAATAGGCCCAGAGTAGGCATTCAGGAAGGGAAGAGGCAGATCTGCTCATGCAACAGCAGCTGGGAGGGAGGGTGACACAGGGAACCATGAGCAGGGACAGAGGTCTTAGGGATGGAAGGCAGGGATAGCTGTTGGCTCTGCCAATGTCTGTACCCCTCCACCCGTTCCTTTCTCCAGCTTCACAATGAGAATAATGCCCAGGCTGGGGGGGGGTCTTGCCAATACCAAAGCAAGGTCAATGAAGCTTGGAGCCATCCAAACACCTTCCTGGGAAAGTAAGTGTTAGTCTAAGTGTTCAGAGCCTCTGAGCCTCCTTTGGGCTGTCTCTGCCGACCCTCAGAGCTGAAGGCTGGCAGGAGCACTCAGCCTCATGCACACTGCTGCAAGCATAGGTTCAGGCTTGGCTTTCCTTTGTGGGTGTAACAGCATCCATCCTTCCTAGTGTCCTGCAGCCCTAAGCAGGGCATAAGATTTCCAGTGAAGACAATATTCATATAAATCACAGCTGGTCCCTCTCAGAGCAGCCTGAGTGTGGCACCTGGGGCAGGCTCTGCCTGCGTCCCTGGGGCTTCTCCAGAGGCTGCCCTCCTTGACCTGCGCCTTGGCTGCAGATGGAGGCACAACTCATTGTCTCTGTTTTACAGGGAAGAAGCCACAGGCCCATGTTTTAAGTAAGGCCTGAGACTGTGGATGCTGCTAGATCTGGGTACCTAAACTGAAACTCCCATGGGGATACTTTTGTTGAGCTGTTTGCGGATGCAGTGAGGGGTCCAAGAGGTGCCTGGACCACTGGTTGGTATGGAGGCAGATGCCCATGAAGGCTTCAGCCTCCCCAGCGCCCAAGCAGCTCCTCCAGGCACTGAAATTGCAAATGTGATCCCCCACACGCAGCATGCTGAACCCCAGGGCAGCCTCGGCAAGCTGCTGGTCCTGCGGTCCCAGACGGCCTCACCTGGGGGGTGGGTCACTTGTCCAAATGCAGGCAAAACCTCTGGCTGAACGTCAGTCATCAGCCCCTGTGCTGTCAGGCGCTGCCACATCAACTTCACGGCAAATTCCAGGACAGCTGCCTTCATCCTGCTCCCAGACTGATGACTACACATCCCGGTTGCCTATGCTGGGCAGGATCAGGCCTCCATGCCCAGGAGCCCAGGGCAAGCTGCTGGCGGGGGGGCAGATGGGCTCCACACACAGCCCTGTGCTGGGTGCACTGCCCTGCACTGCACAAGCAGGTCACATGGGGGTTTTATTTTGCTCTGAAGCACTTCTGACACAAAACATCTCAGGGGAAGCTGAGAGACACTTCCCACATCCATTTCACCTCTGTGAGAGGCTGGCCTGGCTCTTCATCTCAAATCTCCCAGCCTGGAGACCTTTGCTAGTGAGGAACCTCTTGATAGAAATGGGGACTCTTCTGCCTCTTCAGCAGCAGTATTAATTCTTCACACTCCACCCCAGGATTTGCTGCACTTCAGTGCTGTCTGTGACTGCAGGTCACGGAAAAGGTCACTGAGGATCGGCTGGTTTTCATTTAATTCTCCTGCAGAAGGGGAAACACTTCTGTCTTCCAGTCCAAATGAGGGAAATTTAAACCATGATGATATTTTCCTTAGTCTTTATCAAAAAGACAATAAATTACTGTTAAGGAATACTTTGAAAGGATAAAGACTCCAAGCCGTCTCTGCACAGACAGATTGGTGAAGGTTTGGAGAGCCCTGGGCTGCAGAAGAGAGGTGCTTTTAGGACAGTCAAGAGGTGCCTTTAGGTGACAGCACTGGACTTCTGCTGCTCCAACTACAAGCCACAAATACTATTTTTCGCCTTCTCCCATTTCATTTCAGCTGCCAACAGCCCCTCTCCCAAACATCACCACAGCACCGAGATGGAGCCCTGCCCCACTGCCCTGCCCCACATGAGCCAGGGGCAGATGGAGAGACAGACATGGCCTGGCAGGACAGGCAGCCCCAGGCAGCACTGCCTTTTATGTGCTGGGATCTATCTGACTTGCCTGCCCGAAGCCAAGTGGCCAGTGCTGCCCAGCCATGGCAGGAGGGGAGCAGGGAGGTGTGCTGCCACCACACCGGGGGGGCACCATGGCTTTGGGTGTTCCCAAAGTGTGGGATGTCCCGTTTCTGCACAGCACCAGTCATGGGACCCAGTAGCCACAAGAAACCCAGACAGCAGCAGTGTGAGCAGGAGTCTGGAAGGAATACAGAAGCATGTCCAGCCATCACCCCCCGCGGGGCAAGCCAAGGGCTCAGAGCTGTATGCTGAGTCCACACAGGGAGCTCTCAAAGCAGGGACAAAACCAGGGGAAACAGGGATGTTTCTAGGGGAAAATCCACCAATTGTTCTTCTCTGCTGTTCAACCAGCTCTGCAGCAGTCTCCTTTCTGATTGATCCTGCATCTTTTTCCTTTATGTTCTGTGCCTCAGTTTCCCCACTTAGAGAATGGGAACATTGCTCCCTGCTTCTCCAAGATGCTGGGGTTAACTCCGTTTCTGCTTCTGCTCTCTCTCATTTTATGTCCTTCCCAGTAAATTAAGAAATGTTTTACAATGAGGGTGGTGAGACACTGGAAGAAGTTGCCCAGACAAGTTTTGGATGCCCTCTCCCTGGAAGTGTTCAAGGTCAGGTTGGACGGGGCTTTAAGAAACCTGAAAAATGTCCCTGCCCATGGCAGGGGGGCGTTGGACTAAATGATCTTTAAAGGTCCATCTTTTCCAATCCAACCCAACCCATTCTGTGAGCCCATGTGCCGTCCCAATGAGGAACACCACAGAGACCCCTACAAGTCACACATAGCCTGTCCCACACAGCTGACCTGCTTCCACCCAGACACCGGTCACTGGACCTGGAGCACCCAGCAGCAGTGTGGATGGGATGGACGTGTGGCTGCAGCCCCCCTCGCCACCTCTTACTCAGTGTCAGACAAACCTGGCACATGACAGGTGAGATTGTACCTGGCCAGAGCAAAGCAGCGTCCGCAGCCGCACGAATCACGCTCGGAGCCCGTCCCCAGCAGGGACCACACTAAGTGCTGAGAGCTGAGGCGAAGGTTCAGGCAGGAAAGAAATCAATAGACTGTAATTTTAAAACCAAGTCTCAGTGGGAGAAGCTGCCTGGGAAGGCAGGTGCAGAGGGCTTGCCTCAGCTGCAGCGGAGTTTGCTTTTGCTGTGGGCTGCTATGCTCCGGCAACCTCTGCGGCAGTGCCAGTGTGGCCGTGCAGCCGTGTCTGCACACTTGCTCCACTTTTGATCAGCTTGTCTGAAAACAAGACAGCATGTCAACTCTTTATGGATGCTGAAAGGACATTATATGAGATGGGATGGTTATTTACAGCTGAATATACCCATGTGGACCTGAATGCCCCAGCAGCAACGGCTTGTAGGATGGAGGCTTTCTCTCCCTTCCCAGGCAGGAAAAGATGAATTTCACCTGTAAAGCAGGGTGAATAACTCTGATTTAGGAACTTAATCAAGGTTTACACTGCATGTCTGCAGCACAATGGGATAGCACAAAGCAGTGTGCAAAGTGACCCTGTGACATCTGCTTGTCAGAGACATTTACTCAGGACTTGGTGCTATAGGTGAGATGCTCCTGGAGTTTCAAATGCCTCTGCGTTGGTAGGTGGATGGTGACCTTTCTCCAAGGAGCAGCACAGATCCCCTTCCCTTTCCTTCTTTGTTCTGGGCTCTTGTCAAGGACTGTGATACCGAAACACAGTTTTTCATGTCCAAGTTCCTATGTCTCACATCAAAGCAGAAACACTCTTTGTCCTGGAGGATGGAAAGCAGCTAGTGAAAGACTTAATTGCGGTGTCTAGGGAGGGAGGGAGAGCAGCAGTTACTCACCTCTCGCTGATGCAAAGTCCCCAGGGAGCACCAGGAGAGTGGAGGGAGCTTGGGCTCCCTTTGATATGATAATCTCACCATTTATGAGAGATGCAAACACAGAGTCAAAGGGGCTGAGGAAAATCAGACAGGCACAGGAAGGGCTGGAAAACCAGTAACATACCTCCTGGTTTCTTCTTCATCATAAGGGAGGCATCAGTGACTAATGAGCAAAGTCCCGGGGTGGTTGGATGCTTCTCCCCAGAGGCAGGGACCTGCCCTGGCACCCAGTTCCTTCAGCCCTCACCGCCTGTCCCCACCTCTGCCACCTTTGCAAATAACAGACATAGGAGAGGACACGATGTACACTGACTATGAGGACTGTGAGCTGCAGAGAGTCTGATTTTAAAAAGAGTTTTTAAAAAGGGAGAGTTTTAAAAAAGGGGGATTGGGGGGTGCCCCCTGCCCCCCAGGGGCGTGCCAAGAGTCTTGCTGAAATACCCAAAGGCAGTGGATTGTCACCCGTGGCAGTGATCTTACATCACCTCTAAAGAATAAACACGCTGACATGCAACCTGGGCACAGGGATCCTGTAACCAGCCTCCGAAGTGTGGCAGCTGCTTTCAACACCTGGAGAGTCCACATAAGGAGACACTTGGAGATTTCCCACTTGAAGCCAGAGGAGAAGAAAGTGGGATTGTAATTTTCCAGGAAATTCGGTCATTTTGAAATTCCTCCTAAGAAAGGTAAAAGAAAAAAGGTCACATTCTTCTTTTCTTTCACATGCCAAAAATCACTTTGAAAGTGTTATATTTCAACAAAGTCGCTACATTTCCTTCTGGTCCTTTAAAATGCTGCATTATAATATAATTTACAGTATAAAACATGATTTTGGAATAAAAAGGTGCTTTAAAGGAAGGATTTTTTAAGAACTTTTTTCAAAACCAGAAGTCACTGACCGACAATTCATACAGAATGTCTGATTTCTGTGAAAGAGCTTCCAGAGAAATGTCCAAGAGGAAAATATTCACCCAGCTCTTGTGATAGCTGGGTTATTTGTGATCATTGGCTTCAGGGGGGCTGTCCTGGCCCTGGGGTGAGAGGTTAGGTGGGAGGGGGTCTGCACCTTACTTTTTTGCAGCTGTGGCGTGCCGGTGTGGGTAAGGAAAGGAGGTTACAGCACTGAGTGTTGCTGGCTCAGAGGTGCTCTCTGGTACCTGCCAGATAATCCTTCCCTTGGTGTAGTGTCATATCCAACAATCAGCAGCTGATGGCTTCACATCGCTTCTCTGACCCTTCATTAATTTTTCCTAATATCAGTGTTCTTCCAGAAACAACCATTTCTCTTTCTTCACAGTACATGAGGGGCCTTTCAGTCTTACTGCAATATGAGAAGGGTCTCCATTTCAAAGGAGAAGAGGTGGCTGGGCGGCATGGGGCAGGGGAGCAGCAGGACTGGGGGGCTGGGGGGCAGCAGCAGCAGCAGCAGCGGGACAGCACAGCCAGGGGAGGTGAGGTGACACTCGAGGCGCAGTGGCAGGGGATGAATGATTGGGCACATATTTGGAGGTTATCAGCATGCACATATAATAAAAGCCAATTAGACGCCTATGACAGATTGTAAACCTCTTGTGTGTTGTTTAAAAAAAACATGTTTTCAGCTTGTCTGTCTTTATAGAGCTTCTCAATAACACAGTTTTACTCTGGCTGAGAAATTACAGGCATCCCGCCCACACCACACAAAGTCTGACATTTCCAATCACATCATCTTCCTTTTCATTTTTAACAGGAAAAAAAAAAAACACAAACCAAAAAACACCTCAACATGACTTATCATTTGCAAGTCAAGCCAGATATGGTTTCATCCATAACTGCTGAAGCTGATCAAATGGTATTATGTTTTATAAACACCATACCTGCTTTGCTACTGCAGCACACATGGGTCGAGAGACTGCTCTATGCACGCTTCCAAAGCTGACAGTATGTTCAGCAAACCAGCTCTGGAAAAGATGGTGACATAATTTCTGCCATGTCTTCAAGCAAATAAAGAAGCGGGTTTGATCTTTTGTGAGCCCCAACATGTGGCTGTGGGTGTCAGCTCTCTCATCCATCAGAGCTGGCAGGGACTGGTCTGCTGCGGGAGCGAGGACAGAGGTTTGAGGGGTGTGAGGTGGCAGCAGGCCCATGGTCAGATGTTTCCACGAGAAGATGCTGAGTGTGAGGAGCCAGCTCCCCCGACAAACTAAGGACAGGGTGGTTGAAGTGGTCCTGGCTGTGGGCAGGGGGGAGGCAGGAGGCAGCACTGGGGAAGGGAGCAGCTCTCTGCCACCAGCACCAACAGCACCCACTGCTCCAGCACCCAGAGGAGCAAGAGGACAACAGGCTGCTTCCCGGTATGGAAAAAAGCCCCAGGAGGGGAAACCCCCACCCTGCACAAATGGTGGGTGCTTCTCTCGCCAGTGTCAGCGTCAGGGGATGGGCTGGTTTGCTTCTCTTCATTTTATATTCAGCTGCTAGTTACCCTGCTAAGGGCTCATGGCTCTTACAGGCTTTCTCATTAGAGGAAATACATTAAAAAATGGGGAATGAAGGGGTTCACAGGCACGCCCTGGGCCTGGCTGTGCCAGTGTCTGCTGGCCAGGCAATGACGGTAGGCGCCAAAGCAGGTAAGCACTGGCCTTTTAAGTCATAAAGAAACAGGAAATTTCTATAGCTCTTTGCAAACCCACACACAAAACCATGGCACCAGAGTGTCTTAAAGGCTTAGAGACAGCAGAAAGGAGAAAAACAGCCTGACACTGTGATCCTTTTCTAAATTTTATGATACTTGAGCCAGTTACATTTTTACTCTTTTTCCTGACGTCTGACTCAGAATTTGAAAAAATTTAATGCTGGCATTACTGGAGAAGAAATATGATGTGAAGATAATTTTAGTTTCCAAAGAGCCTGCTTTAAATGGCTGTGATTTCGCTTTCAGCTAGTGCAAAAAGCTGGACTGACACCTTTTGTTGAATAATGCATCTGGGATAACCTCCTCCGCTGCAGGGAGAGGTCTGGCACACAGCCCTGCTCCTCTTACACCCTGCTCAAGTGCTATTTAGTGGCTTCCAGGGGATTACAAACAGGGAGTGGGCTTTGTCCTGGCTCCCAGCACAGCGAAAGATGTCATTATTCTCCAGGAGAGCCAATCTACAGATGGACCTTTGCATTATTACATGCAAATAATCTTCATCTAAAAGTACCTGCCGCTCACAACATCGAATCTAATGTTCAGCTGACAACTGCAAACCTTAAAAAGAAGAAAAAAACAAAAACCAAAACAAACCATAGGGCAGGAGGTTGGTTTATCATGGAAGCACTGCTGGCCTCGGCTGCCGGAGCTGCAGGCAGCCCCGTGGGGCCGGTGCTGAGGGGCCGAGACCCCCGAGCCCAGCTGCAACGGCAACTGCCAGCACCTCATCCCTACCCGCTGCCACGGCTGCCTCCGCCAAACTCCCCCAAAAAGGATTTTATATGTGTCATTCATTATCTTGCAACTCCCAACAGAATCAGCCCCAAAACTCCCTGACTTAGCATTTGGCGTGCAGTAAACAAATCAATATAGGCATGACATCTCGTATTTTTTGTCCTGCCTAACAGCACTGGCAGTGCTCCTTCAGGGGGAATATTCAGTTAATCGCAGCAGCCATGCAGGGAGGGCAGATTTAGCAGGAGGGTCCTACCGATGTTGGCAGGTGAAGCAGCTCCCATTGTCCTGTGGACTTGTAAAAAGCCAAAACTGACCCTCACTGCCCGCTGTGGAGGTGATGAAGCGGAAGGGCTGCGGGCAGAGCTGGGTGCATGTGCCAGGGCTCGTGTGGGGACAGACACCGGGAAGCCTCCAGCAGTGCTGGGGACACACTACCGGCACCCTCAGCAGCTCCCATGCAGGGTGCTGGGCATCTTCTCTTTTTTTTTTTTTTTTTCACCAGACACTTTGAGAAATAGCTGCAAAACACATTATATAGGTGCACACACCTCTGCTGCAAATACCCTCACCGCTGCTGGGCACTCAGAGGCAGCCACACACCTCTGCTGCAAATACCTTCACCGCTGCTGGGCACTCAGAGGCAGCCTCGGATCTGCCCGGGTGTGGGGAGGGTGGTGGAGGCAGACTGGACACTGGTGCCTTGGGGACTGACCATCAGCCAGGACAGCTGCTGCCACCCTCCTCCTGGGTATAACCCACCCCCTCTGATCTCTGGGCACAGGCAGCCCGGCCACAGGGCACACTGTAACCTTCCAAGGGAGGAGACGGGTGGTCTCCCCACAAAGTGATGCTGGGAGCAGCCCAGGACCCTGCTCTGAGATGCTGTGTGAGTTGAGACACCTGCTCCCCACTACAACATCCCCCCCGCCGTCAGGCACCCACAGGGCCACCACTTCCCTTACCACCACACAGGGCTGCCGTGTGACGCTGTCCCACAGTGTCCTGCTGTGCCAGCCCACCGTGCCCACCCCACGAAGCTGTGCCCTCTCCATCAGCTCTTCTCAGCTCCCAGTGGCACTGCAGGGAGCTGGAGACAGGGACATGGGGCAGAGCTCCTCTCTCCCCATGCACAGGAACAAATACACAAAGAGCTGGCAGAAAGGTACTGGGAGGGCCAGGGTAGGGATGCTGTGACAGTCCCAGGGCCGTGTGGATCCACCCATCGATCAAGCTGTCATTGTGGTCACCTCAGGGTCTGTCTGAACACTGGGAGCACGGGGCTGCCAGGTCATGCAGTGATGGATGAGGCACGGGGGCATGGGGCCATTCCTAAACGCCATTAGGAAGGCAGAGTTTAAGGAAAAGTGAAGGGTGCAATAAAGAAAGGGCCTAAAGCAGTGGGGTTAACCTCATTAACTGGTTGGTACCATTACTGATTAGTAAAAATACATCTACTTCCTGGTGAGGCATCTGTCCATAGCAATATTTGCTGTGATTTACATGCAGTCCCAAAAGATGTGAGATGAGATGCAGTGTCTTTGTCTCACACTCATCTAGCAGCTTTCTGAGCACTGATAGGACACGACACTCTCTGCTCTGCAGAAACGAAGAGACAGGACTGGGGAGTGCTCCAGTTTTCTTTTCTGAAGCAACCTCCAAGCTAAGGAGAGCTGCTGGGCTACTTAAACCTCAACCAGCTGCAAGAGGTCACCCAAACACAGAGCAAATATCCTGTCTCCAGGATGATGAAGGCCCAGAGAAGCCACAATTAAACCAATTGCAGAGGAAAAAAGGATGGAAACTATGGGAAGGAGATGCAGGACACAGGGTAGAAATGAGGGCTGCAAAGGGAGAGGTGGGGTATTGATCTCCTCTGCATAGATCAAGAATGGCCTGAACTCACATGCAAAAAGTGTGATTTTTACTGGCAGGGAGCTGAGTCCAGCCCCAGGCCGGCCGAGGCCAGCTCCAGGAGCTGCTCAGCAGCAAACACAGAAACACAAGTTAACGTGCTGTCAGGACACAGAAGCTTTAAGCCCAGAAAACTCTGAAGCTCTCCTGGGGAACATTTCTGCTCAGCAGACTTCAAGTGAGAGATGGCCGTGAGATCCTGGGCAGGTGAGGATGGGAGGTGCGGTGGAGCAGGGATCTGTGGGACATCAGTGTTCCCACCATGTGAGCACTGAGCAAACTGCCATCGGCTGTGTGTGCGGGAGCAACCTGAGCCTGCGACCTGCAGGCGCGGACCGTGTCCAGCACAATCCATCCTCGCAGCTCTGCCCCGCCAGCGCCTGCCCCCCTACTCGCTCAGGAGGTCCCCTCGTCAGCAGAGCCCTGTGAGCTCAATAAAAAGGTGCATTCAAGCAAAATCAAGGTTTGAAAGATACCCATGCCCTCCAGAGAGGTGCTTCTCAGAGCAGCCACCCAGAGCCATGCCCCATTTCTTTGCATTTACCCTTTCCTGGAAACCCAAGAGACTGGCTGGTGCTCAGCACAGCTCTGCCCTGGTGCCTTGTGGCCTGAGACAGCTGCATGGAGTTGCTGCTCTCCTCCCCAGCATATCAGCCCCCCTGCATCATCCCAGCCACGAGTGGGGACCCTTTTACTATTCCTCATTTGAAATCAACCTTCATTTGAAGCTGTCTCTGTATAGGATGCAGGGTACCTGGCTTTCCCTGAACTGCAAAGGACAGAGCAGCTCCACGTGTCTTGGTCTGGGGGATTTAAGTGCCAGGCCTGTACTGATTTTCTTCACAGCCTCGTGTGGATGTTGCTATCACTTACAGAATAACAAGCAGCTTTGAAAGCAATTGAATTTCACAGCATATATTCTCAGTCCTAGGCAGCTGCCTAGTACCAGCGTGCATTCCCTGCATGGGTCTCCATCCTTGGCCATGCTGGCACCAGCTGCACAATGGAACCTGTGCACAAACACCCCGGGACAGGAGCTCAATGGCTGGCACATGGCTGACGTCTGGGACTAAGGGATGGCACTTGCTGGTGATGGTGCCAATGCCTTGGACACGTAGGGAAGTGCTAGGGAACGCTAGGCT
Organism: Athene cunicularia; assembly: GCF_003259725.1. NCBI lineage: Eukaryota > Metazoa > Chordata > Aves > Strigiformes > Strigidae > Athene > Athene cunicularia. The sequence continues at coordinate 85,093 of NW_020799266.1, read as the reverse complement.
TATAGTGCTAGGCTTATAGTCAAATACTGGCACCCTAAAGAAGGAAAAGTGGGCAAATCCCCACCTGTGTAAAACTTTTGCAAGTCACCTCTAACCTCGAGGGCAGGTGAAAGCCCCTGGTTACAGTGAGCAGAGGATGGGAACGCAGCGGGGAGCAAAGGGAGCATCTGTGGGTCACCTCTCCAGGCAGGCATGGCAGCCCCTCCGTCCTGGGCAGCAGCGGCAGCCCATAGATGCCTCAGCCCTTATTTTCTGCTGAGGACAAAAGCCATCAACAAAGTCCTAATTAAAAAACAACCATGAAGCAAAAAGCACAGCTAATTGCTTTTTGACTGCAGAACAAAAGCCGCTCCTTTGCCTAATTACACTGTGAAAATGAGAAGAATTTAAACAGGAATTATAAGTAATCACACAAGCAAAGAAATGGGAGTGAATGCCTATAGAAACCTGAATGCTGCCTGAGCACAAAGACACAGGCAACAGCTATAAGAGGGGGATGACAAGGGAAGTATTTAAGACTCATTATATTGAGCTAATCGGCTGCTTCTCAAGTACCTTCCTCCGCAGGCACTCCAAGCACCTTGTGCATCCTGGAGAACTGAAGCTCCATAATACTCCAGAGAAGTCCTACAGGTCAAAATCATGGGCTGTCTCTGGCAGGGGGGGAAACACATTGCTCAGCAGCAGAATGAGTCACCCGCCCACCCAGGCCAGAAACCTCCAGTGCAGTCCCCACGCGGGGCAAAACGCACTTCTCCCACCTCATCTTTCTGTCCGAGCCACAAGCTCTGCAGGGCAAGAGACTGCACAAGGTCTCCTGAGAGCAGAGCTCCCCCACAGATAGGTGCTGCAGGCTCCCTCTGGGGTGGACAAAGGCCAAGTTTACGTCTGGGGAAAGGGTCCCCAGGGAAGGAGGGTCCAGGTGAGAGCCCAGGCCCAGCAGCTCACCTCATCTCGAGCCCAGGGCTACACGCATCCAAGCCCAGGGCTACCTAGTGGCCCACATGGAGTGGGCTGAGTGGCCTGTCTGAGACAGGCAGCGAGCCTGGAGCACCACCAGGAAAGAGGGAAAAAAATCATTATGTTCCTAGAATAATCAGTGGGGGAGAAAGGAGATGGGGAGACTGGAAAAGTAGGTGACACAGAAAATCTTGGGGTCTGCAGTGGAAAAGCGAGTCCCATGCTCCTGAGGTCTGCATGGAGATGATGACCAGGAAAGATGGAAACAGTCAAATTAATGTTTCCTCACCCAGAGAATAGTTAAACTGCAGAGGTCCCTGTGCCAGGAGGTCCTTGCATCAAGTGCAAGGTGTCAGGCCATGGGAAAGCAGCATGGCACACAACAGTAAAGGGTGGTCCAAGACCTGACCTGACCCCACCAAAGAGAAGACACTGCTGTCTCAAGGCCCTGGACTCCACCTGGCCATGGGTGCCAGGAGGGCAGTGACACAGCAGGAGTGTGTCCCGGTGGCCAAAGCACAGGGCTGTGACTCAGCCCGTGGCACAGGCAGGTGGGAGCCTTTGCATGAGCTGCTCTGGCTTCGTCTCCTCTTCTACTGTGCTGTGGATGCTGCTCCTGTAGCTCCAGGGGGGCAGGCAGAGCTTCCCCAAGGAGCTGGGCGCAGGAAGGGCTCACACTGCTGTGTAGCCATGAGCTGTGCTACCAAGGATCTGCTGTTTGGGCTAAATCCCCCACTCAGGGCCAAACCAGCCCCAGATGCAGCATCAGCCACAGCATTTGAGCCTGATTAGTCCCACTTGCAGTGAAGGACAGGAGAGCACTCTCCCTCTGAAACACCGAGTGCCGCATGTGAATCAATAGTTCATTTCTTTCTCTTATCAGAGGGGACTGGGGAGGGAGAGACCATCAACATGAGGAAATAAAAGAAAATGAAAATGACATAGCAACAAGCTGATGTCTGAGTGAGCCCCGTGATATCAGCTGGATGTCATTCACTCTTCATGCTTCATGAAGAGTGCCAAGAGACTGTCACATCACTATCAAATTCAGAGGTTCTGGGAGATATAAAAGCCAAAAGTCTTTTGTCACCAGGTTTGTAAGCCCAGCTTTGTGTTCCAGCTGATCAAGGGAGTGGGAGCTCTGGTTTGGCCCCATGTTGAAGACACAACCTGAGGCCATCAACCCAGAAGGGACAGACTCTGACCACGAGCCAAGTCACAGCCTTGACATTCTGCAGCCAGCAAAGGAGTGGCAGGAGCTTGTGCTCAGCACCACATGTGTGGTTTGGGCATGGCCAGTGGTTACAGGGGACCAGGTCAGTGGTTACAGGTCATGCTTCAAGTCAAATCTGGCAGGCCCCTGCAGAGCTGGCTGTGTTGGGAGGGCCAAACTCAGGAAACAACATGAGGGCAGGGGAGTAAACTCTCTGGATACTGACCTCCTGGGACCATGGTGTGGCTGTCGGTGCCTGGCAGAGACGTGTCCTGGTGCAGGACAGTACATACCACACCCATATCCATACCATGCCATACCAGACCCTACCCATTCCATAGCTCCAGCACCAAAGTCTCACAGAGAGCCCAGACATGTGGCTGCAGGGCTGCCCAAGCGCACTTTGCTCCAGGGCAGGCCTTTTCTCAGCAGTAATGATCTCACCTTTCACAGACAAATCTCCACAGGTTTTGAAAGAAATTAATTGCTTGAATATGTCCCAGTCCTCAGAAACAGTGAGGGGGAAACTGCTAGCCTATGATTAAAGATTTTCCAGTGGTAAAAGCAGCATCACAAGATCTGGGATGATGGCATTACCCAGCCTTCAAGACTCTGTTTTGCAACGTGCCAGCAAACACAGGCAGCGTGCACCAGTGGATGCTCTTCCAAGGCTGCTGTGTCCATAAGGTGGCTGGGGAGGCCCCTGTGCACACCTCACCCCTGCACTGGTTGGCCACTCCACGACAGGGCTAAAAGGCCCATCCAGTGCCACTGCTGAAGGGCCCAGCTGTCGAGCCCATCTTGGAAGCAGACATGTTCGACTCCTGTAGGAAAGTCCATCAAGTTTTTAACTGCAATAAATCCTGACCACTAGTTGCCCAGTTAGCCAGTCCAATAAACTATAAACTACTCTGTGCAAGTTATAGACATCACCACCAACCCACTGTGCCATGATTATTGCCTGTATCATTTGTAAACACAAAATGACTGACATTTGTAAACACAAAATGACTGTAGGAGGGTGCTGCTTCCCTTGACTCCACAAAGAACCAACTCCATTTCAGGGCAGCATGGAGGAGGCTGGCACCCCCAGCTGAGGGACCCTGGGTCAGAGCCTGGGAGCACCCACTCACTTCACATCCCAGCGTCTCACACATGCCATCTTGAAGGAGATGCTACCTTGCACCAGTGGCTGCTTTTGAAAATCCTGGTCTAGCTTGCTGTGCCCAGATACCTCTGAGGTGGCCAAAGGTAAATAAGATTTGAGAGGAATCACATCTGAAGCATTTGCCTTCCCCAAAATCACATTCTGTGATGTATTTTCCCTCAGTCCTCAGCCGAAGACAGATGCTCTGCACAGCGGCCTGGAGAAGGATGACCAAGATAAGCAGATGAAGTAATTGAGCTCCAGCTCACATCTTGCCCTTGCCCCCCACACTTGATGCATGCTCTGGACACAGGAGAGCCGCACACTGGGGTTATATCAAGTTGTCCTGGTTTCAGCTGCAATAGAGTTAATTTTCTTCCTAGTAGCTGGTACAGTGCTGCATTTTGGATTCAGTGTGAGAATATGTTTATAACACACAGATGTTTTAGTTGTTGCTAAGTAGTGCTTATCCTAAGTTAAGGATTTTTCAGTTCCCCATGCTCTGCCAGCGAGGAGGTGCACCAGAAGCTGGGAGGGAGCATGGCCAGGAGAGCTGACCCAAACTATCCAAAGGGCTATTCCATACCACAGAATGTCATGGCCAGTGTATAAACTGGGGGGAGCTGCTGGGAGGGGGGGAATCACTACTCGAGTGATGAGCAATTGCCTCGTGCATCACTTGTCTTTTCTTGGGTTTTATTTCTCTCTCTTTTTGTTATATTCCTTTTTATCATAGTATAATTATTATTATATTTTATTATTATTGTTACTATATTTTAGTTATTAAACTGCTCTTATCTCAACCTGTGAGTTTAACTTTTTTTCGATTCTCCTTTCCATCCCACTGGGAAGGAGGAAGAGTGAGTGAGCAGCTGCGTGCTGCTTAGTTGCTGGCTGGGGTAAAACCAAGACAAAGGTGAAAGATGGTAGAGGGTAGTAGGTGGGCGCTCACAAGAAACAGTAGATATTTTTCTTTTGAAGAGGCTTTTTCTACAGAAGAAAGCAACATATCCAGTCAAAAAAAAAGAAGTGAGGGCAACCGCAACCAGCCAGGCAGGCTGTGGTCATCACTCTAGAGTGTTAGAGTCCCTCTAACACTCTGGATACAACTGAGTACTTTGCCTGGTGGATCACTGTCAGCTGCAGTCCTCTGACACGGAGATGGCTGATGGAGAGGCACCATCTTCCCTCCTGCTCTGCTGTGGCATCTCTGCCGAGAGGCTCTTCAAAAGAAGCTGACAGCCAGGATGCTCCACAGGCTTCTCACTCCTGTGAGACCTTCTGCCCAAAGAGAGCACACCCTGGCAAGACCCCAGCCAGCTTTGCACCAGCCCCTGCTGCACAAGCCCCAGCACGGCCTCCAGAGGTGCAGCAGGAGGCTGAAGAGCATCGGCCTGATCCAGCTGTAGGCAGCTGCAGTCCTGTCTCCTGAGCAGAAGAATCTGGGGCCTGGGAGAGCCAGATTCACCAAGGCCAGCAAGGGAGGTTAGGAGCAGGCTGTAGGGTCAGTCTGGGTGGCTGGGGGAGCAGGCAGGGATGGGCTGGGAGAGGGAAGATGGGGTAGCCCCAGGCTGGGCCTGTCGCAGGGGGGCTTGTCACTAAGACTCATCAGTCCTAATCTGTCCCTCCTTCTTTCTCCTGCTCAAAAAGCTGGGCTTGGGTTTACCTCGGGAAGGAGAGATGCTATTTCTCACATTTCTTGCCAATGTTCTGCTTCAGCAAACCAGCATTGGCTTACGTAAGAGACCTCAGGGATATTTGCAACAGGCAAAGGCATTTGAGCATGCAGGAGGTGTGTTTTGTAACAGTGTTCACTTGTGCAAGCAGGCTGGGATGCAGGAACTTTGCTTATGCAAAGAAAGAGTGAGCACTACAGTCCCAGAGCTGTGATGGCACTTTTAGATCCTTTTCCACAGAGAAAAGACCAGAGAACAGGGGTGGCATTCTCATTGCCAGCTTGTACTTAGCAGACTGCGTCTGAAAGGAGAGCCTGTGCACAAGAGCACAGAGGGCTGTCACAGCCCTGGAACCTCAGGGTCTGTCTGATACCTGACAGGACCTTTATTCCACAGCTCAGGGTGTTTAGGGTCCAGAGCCAGAATTCAGTATCAACTCTCCTGGTTTGGTTATTTTGATTCAGCATAGTGTCTCCTTCCTCCTCCCTTCCCTAAACCATCCCAGTACCCAGACTTCCCACATGTTTCAGGTAGCACCCTGGCTGCTGGGTTAGAGGCACCTTCCCAGCAGCAAGAACCCTGTAGCCTCTCTGCTAACCATAAACACATCTGCAGCTACGGCTGTGGGACTTCAGGAAAACACCTATCTGACCTGTCTGGTTTATCAAACTAGTATAAAATCTTTGCTGTGTTTCAGTTGATGCTGGTACAGAAAGTCTGGGAGAAGCTCTAGGTATGTCCTAGGACTTCGGATCTGGGGGTGGTAGAGCAGGAGTATTTTATGATTATAGGACTGGTAATATTGGTTGTAGGATGTTTATAGGTCCTAGCACTTAGGTCACCTGGGATCAGTCTCAGTTTCATGTGTGCAGGCCTCTTGTCTGACCTTATTTCAGGCAAACCAGCAGGAAACCCAGACACTTTGGCATCAGGCTGGCCCAGAACTCTTACCAGGGAGATGCTGAGCAATGGTGGGAGCTTTGGGAACTGGACCTTCAATTTTTCTGTGCCTAGTTCTGCATTTGTACCAAGGGGTTGCAAATATGCCTGCCTGGATCTCATTTGCTTTGTCTCCTTCCATGGTGACACTCTAGTGCTGGGACGAAGTCATGACAGCAAACCAGGCTCCTGCTGAGCTGAGACCTTGTGCTTGTGCATTTCTAGTAAAAGTTGACAACTAAATAAGACCTTGTGCTGGACTGCTGCACAGGTAAATCCTCTTCCCTGGCCAGATTTACACCTCTTGGTGCAAAGATAAAGACAGATATGTAGTGTAGAAAACAAGAAGGACATCTTGGGCAGTGGTTGCATGATAGATTGTTACAGGAGTGTGGACATCTTAGAGGTCAGAACATCCCCGTCTCCGCACCAACAAAGGATAAATATATCTAGGCCAGCCTTCGTGGCTGCTCATTCAACCTGTTCTTCAGACCCTTGTAGTTAATGGACTGACTCCACAAGGCCCTTTGGCAGCCTGAAATATAAAAGCTATTTTGGACCTGCAGTAATGCAAAGGGGTTATGAGCTGTAGGCTGGAGCCAGGCTGCTCATGGGCACATTCCTCTGCAGTCCCTATAATTTAGTAAACAACAGGGAGGGTGGTGCTGACAGGTTGAGGCAGTTTGCTCTTGCAGATGGGATCACTGAATTCCAGGGATATAAAAACAAGACTTTGCAGCTAGAATAAGGCAAAAGACTGGTGGATCACTCACCTGGATAAAGTCAGGTATGATCCCACCGCAGAGGTGAAGGGAAGATTTAATTCCTGCTTATTTTCCAAATGCTCTGCTCTTTCTGCACATGCTGGGCTAGCTTTACAATCATCGTGCTTCTAAGGGGAGCTGTGACAGTTGCTGAGCAAGAAATCCTGCAAGTAACAAGCACCTGAACTCACCAGAAGAGATTATGGCCTTTGCACCAAGCCACACAGACCCTTAACCTGCCCAATTTCTTCCCCACCCTCCTCTGCTTGTGAAATTACCCTTACGCCATCCCATAGAGTGTCAGAGGTGGCACACACTGAAGTCACCACGATGCACTGCACCATGGTTTATTCTGTTTGCATACGCCTCTTAGCATTATATAGATTTGGCCTTTGTCTTTGTTATTTGCATCTCCAATTCTTCCCCGACTAAGTACATTAGTTGCTATGGAAACAATTATTTCATTGGTATGAGTAATCTTCATGACAGCCACAAAAGCAGCAAAAAGTCAGTTCATATGCTGCACCTTCTACTTAATTCAGTTAGTTGTTAATTAGCTCTTGCCTTGAAAGTGATCAAAATCTCTGCCACCAATAATCCATAGGGAAAAATAAAGTTTTGACTGGCTGCTTTGATAATTTTGCGCTAACTTTGCAGGAATCAGAGAAAGCCAACAGGTAAATGCTGGAGCACTAACCGCCATCCAGTCCCTCAGTGTAGGAGGGCCAGCAGACATCAGCTGGGTGTAGGAATCATCCAGCAACTTGCAGCATCGGTGCCTGAACCGCTGAGCAAAGCAGAAAAGCCCAGCACATTCCAGCACTATGGAGCTGACAAAGTCATTGCACCAGGGCAGGGAGGCTGCAGCATCCCAGCGCAGTGATATGGGGACTCCATGGGGGAGACCTTGCTTGCGAACCCACCAGAGCACCTGCACTCCCGGCTGAGCAACCCTTACTTAGCAAGACTGGAAACCAGCCTCTTTTGTGCCAGGCAGGAAGTAAAAACATCGCTTCTTGCTATGTGCCAAAATAATGGGTCCTCATGTGAGGAGAGATAAATAAGTGAGATGCCCTCTCTGCTGGGCATCACAACCAGCAATTCCCATCTGCAGTGCTGACAGGGCTGGCTCTGCCAGGCCAGACTCTGCTGTATCCATGTCGGACATAGCCTGTGCCTTGGCAACCCCTGGGCAACAGCTCGTCAAAAAATAAACCATCGTTTGCAATATACCAAAGGTTATCCAAGGCTTTACGTTAATGAGAGATGATTAAACTTCCAAACCAGGCTCTCAGAAGATGCCCAATGGCGTGCTCGCAGCTGCCAGTGGAGCCACCTAGAATCCCCCGAGTGCTGTCCAGCGGCTCCCAGTTCACCCACACCCTGCCCAGTGCTGCCGGACGGCCAGGCACAATGGTTCACCTACCCTTGGCCATGGCAAGCTCCGTGGAACCAGTGCTTTGGAACAAGTCCCAGCCAGACCTGTGGAAGCAGGTTTAGATGGCTCCAGGAGCGAGAGGCAAAGGGCAGTTTGAGCAGGGCCTGTCCTCGTACCTCTGCCCAGTGAGAAGTGGCTCATCTGAGGATGCTCCCAGATGACAGCCTTGCTCTCTCCTCAAGTGCTGCTGAATGCGAGACATCAGAGGAGCACTTCTGGGTCTCTGGTAAGAGCTGATTATACAGAGCCAGGCTAATTTTAGCAACCAGACAAGCTCTTTGGTGTGAAAAAGAACAGACAAAAAGCAGACTGGAAAAACTAACCTGATCCCGAATCACTCCCAAAGAAGTTGACATCTCCAGTGATCCATCCACAAGAATAAACCCAGGGAGATCCTTTGAATTGTGATCACTCACTGACAGACTGGATCTGCAGGCTACAACAGCGAGGACTGAATGTGTCAAGGGGATGGGACAGACCAAGCTGGTCATTTATTTCTCTCCTTCTTCTGTACACAGGGAAAATTTACTGCAATTCAAATAACAACAGCAATTAATTCTTTCTGCTTTCTCTATTTGGCAGTCAGGGAGTTGATACCCACACTTCTGAAGGATAGGAGCAGTGCTACGCTCCCCTTCACCTGCCCTGGGAGCACCTCCTGCCCCAGCACCCCTCTCCCCTTGACCCATCTACTTGGCTGCAAAGGCAGCCCACTGCTTCCAGTACCCACAGGACCCTGGCTTACCACCACGGGGGTTTTCCTGACCCTGTGGACTGCCCATGGGATGGTAGGGAGCTGCCTGCTGCCCAACACTGCACTCAGGCACCTCCAGGTCCCACGGCAGGGGCAGCGTGTGAGATGTTACGTGGATGCTCATCCCCGAGCAAAGAGCTTTACTGAGCCATGGCAACCAGAGGGGGGTTGTGTTCAGCAGTGAGCACTCAGGCTTGTGACTGGTCCAGGGAACAAGGGCAAGTGACAGCTCAGACAGGGCTGGCGAGCAGCCTCTCTGGGGAGTGGGAAACATGCTGCAGCCCTTGAGAGCATGCGCAGTGTGCTGGGCTCATCTCCATCCCTGGGTGGCCTGGGAGCCCGCCTGCTTTCCCTCTCTGTGGACACCTCTGGCAGCCAGCCAGCACGGTAAGTGCGTCTGGAGCATACCACGGGCTTCACTCCAGCTGCTGGGGATGGAGCCACTTGGGAGAGGAGGAGAGCTTCCTTCCCACCACAGGGAAACTGCTCCCAAAGTAGTCCCTGAGCCCTGCTGGGAACAGCATGGAAGTTTTGGGCAATGCAAAGGAGAAGAGTATTGACTGCAGTGCCCCTGCAATGGTGCACCAGCAGGTCAGGGCAGAGCCCCACCCTGCTCAGCACACCCCCCACACCTGCTGCCTGACCAACCTCCTCCCGAGGATGCCTGAAGAGAAGCAGAGCACACCTATTAACCCTTATCTTTTCCATGTTAAAAAGCAGACTCTATCACCTCTGTAGCCACCCTTTAAATACTGGAACATGGTGATGAGGTCTCCTCTAAGCCTTCTCTTCTGAAGGCTGAACAAACCCAGCTCTCTCAGCCTTTCCTCACATGGCAGGATGCCCAGTCCCTTGATCATCTTTGTGGGCCTTCTCTGGACCCTCTCCAGCCTGGCCACATCCTTTTTGTACAGCAGGGACCAAACGTGCACACAGTATTCCAGGTGCGGCCTGACAAGTGCTGAATAGAGTGGGATAATGACTTCTTTATGTCTGTTGGTGATGCAGCCCAGCACTCCATTGGCTCTCCTTGTCGCTGCAACACACTTTTCACTCCTGTTGAGCTTCTTGTCCACCAGGACCCCCAGGGCCCTTTCCACAGAGCTGCTCCCCAGCTGGGTAGATCTCAACCTGTGCTGCCCTCCTGGATTATGTTTTCCCAGGTGCAAAAGCTTATGCTTGTCCTTGCTGAATTTCATAAGGTTCTTGTTAGCCCACTCTTCCAGCCTATCCAGCTCTTCCTGCAGGATGGCTTTCCCTCACACAGTGTCCACTTCTCCACTGTTTGGGATCATCAGCAAACTTAATCAGGGCGCACTGGATCCATCGTCCAGACCACTTATGAAGATATTAAACAGCGTTGGATTCAGTATCAATCCCTGGGGGACCCCACTTGTGGAAGGTTGCCAGTTTGAAAAGGAGCTATGTCCCACCACTGTCCAGGTGCAGCCTGTGAGTCAGTTCCCCACCCACTGCACAGACACTTGTCTAGACTTTAACATACCAGTTTCTCTAGGAGGAGGCTGTGGGGAACCATATAAAAACTTTGGAGAAATCCAGTTTGACAATGTCCACCACTCACCGCATATCAACCAAGTAGGTTACAGTGTCATAGAAGGTGATCAGGTTTGTCAAGCACAATTTGCCCTTGGTGAATCTGTGATGGCTTTTCCCAGTCATGTGTTTCATTTCACTTGTGATAGCCCTCGGGAGGACTTCACAGAATTGTCTAGGTTGGAAAAGACCTTGAAGATCATCCAGTCCAACCATTTACCTAACGTTGACAGTTCCCAATTACACCATGTCACTAAGCACTAAATTTGTTCCATACCTTTCCCAGGGAAAAGTTACAGAACAACTGTAGCTATAGCCTCCCCTTAGAGGGAGCGTAAGACACATCCAGGACAAGAAGGGTCCTAGACCTGCTCTCTGCAGCAGGAAGAGCACTCACAAACATGTGCTTGGAGGTACAAGACCCAGGGTGCTCTTAGGAGTTCTCTGGTGCCGGCACCGTGCTGTCCACCTCTGCTGCAGGAAGGCAAAGGGATCATTAGTACCGGACTGCTGACACCCAAATGAGAACCTGTGGTCTTGCTGAGGTGTCTGGACTTCTCTTTCCCTCTGGCTCCACCTCAGTGTCCCCAGCACAGACTGATCAGGACCTTCTGCATCGCCTGGAGCGGAGTCGGCAGTGAGTGTCTGGGTGAGATCAGCAGTGTGCTTGGCTGATCCCATCCCACCAGATGCTGCATGGTGCCCATTTGGCATCTCTCCTCTCTCCCACCACGTACAGCTCTCTCTTCTTCCACTGCCCTTGTTTTATTAATGAGACTTATTGGCTTTGCCCTGGTCCCAGTGAGCCAGGATGCTCTTTTCAACCTGCAAGTGCAAGAGCAAACTCCACTCACGGGGATATGTCATCAAAGTCTCCTAAAGCACATGTCAGGCAGAAATTCATCAAGTTTTATCCCTTCTCCTGGATGAGGGGAAAGTATATATTTCCCTGGTTCTCATTCTCCTGCCTGGTTTGTGGAAAAGGCAAATCCCTCCTTTGTGACCTCTGTATTTATTTGTGTCTGGTGCTCAGCCCTGCTCCTTGCTGGAGCTCCAGTCCAACGGGATTTTGGGATGCTACAGTCTCCCCAGTCCCATATAAAGGTCTGCATGGTGGTGGCCTTCTGTGCCCATAATGCTCACCAGTGGACTCTTGAACATCCTCTCCTCAGCATGTACCTCAGGAGGCAAAGACATATGAAAGATGCTCAGGAGGTCACAAGCCTGGCAATCCATGAATCCTGAACCCCTAGATTGTCACATCTTCTGGCTGCTACTCTGTCTTGCATGATTTTTATTCATGAGAAACATGCTTCTCTAACATGTGCTGCTACCTCTTTAAAGAGTTTGAGATGTTCTAGTGTCAACACCAACCAGCTGGTGGCTGGAGGGCCCACAGGCTCTTCTAAGAGGTCCTGTCTGCTTGGTACTGGGAACATGAGAGCTGGAGCTACTCTGGTGTCCTTGCTTTTTTTAGTCATCTGGGGAAACCAATGCTGTTCACTGTCAGCAAAGTGCACCCCTGGGGAAATGCTCCTGGAGAGTCTAAGAGGTGCAAATTGCTTCAGAGATAATGCTGTGGCTGCAGCTCCAAGCCCATTGCAAGAGAGAGCAGTGGGGATGGAAAGAGAAAAACCCATGTCACCTGGTTAAATCAAGAGGATGACTCAGCAGCCAACAATTATTTGGACAGAAGAACTCCGAAGAGATCTCCAAAGAGTTTGAGAAGACCCTAAACCCTCTAATACAAAGGGCATGGTTCCAAACAGAAAAAACTGGCAAATGGATTTGAAGAAAGCCTTATATTATCTCTGGGAGGAGAAAGCTCATGTTTACCAGCTGACTGTCAGATTCCTCCCACTTAGCTTGCACAGCAAACATCTTTTTGCTCTGTGACTGTATAGCACTGTGGACTACAAAGTCCCAGCCCATGCCTGGTCTTCCAGCACACTGCCAGCATCCAGAGGGCCTGGAGGGAGTGCAGACAAGATCTGCAAGTGTGAATTCTTTCACACTAGTACCTAACTCAAAGTGATCCAGTCCTGCAACGTGGGCTGCTGTGGGAGGAAGCCCAACACACCAGGAGCAGCACAGATTTCAGTCACTGCTGGCCCAGTTTCCTTGGGCCTGCAGGACTCAGAGGAGGAGGCTAAGTGCTGGCAAATGGGGCAGTGTCAGGTCAAACAATCTATTTTCCATCCCCTCCCAGGAGCTCCAGCATTATTAGAAGGTGCTGATGTCTTTGGATTGATAAACAAGAGCAGAGGAGTTGCAAGGGAAGGTCACCAGTAATCACTTGCAAGACAGACTGATTGCTTTTTCATATTGCTGAGTGAGGCATATTGCTTGTGAAGTGTCACCCTCTGAGCTGAACTTTACCCTTATGTACACCTCAGGGATATCTTATCCCGGAGAGGGCACATGATACGCAGGGTCCAGGCCACGTTCTGACTTGCCTTCCCACAGCTCTCCCTGTCCAGGAGTGGGATGAAATGCATCCACTCCACTCCAGCACCTGTATTGCCTAAACAAAATCAGCTTTTCTTTCCCACAGTCCCTGCAGGTAGCTCTAATGCCATCACTTCTCACCCTGCGCACTCCCCTTTCCTCCTTACATCCCTGTATCTGCCTGGCTGTATCCACCTGTGCAGCGTGTTTCATACAGAGACTATAAACCAGGGCTGTATTATACTAAAGTCTGGCCTAGGACAACCTTAAGTGCATCCTGGGAGGTTGCATTTGCTGTAAGGACTTGAAGACTCAAATTCAGCTGGCCAAGTTGTACCTATATCTCTTAGTAGATGCTCAAGGCTTCATTCCCAAGGATCACTACGCAGAGGTGGAAGATGAGCCATTTAAGAAGCTTTGAGAAGGGGCTGGTGGGTCAATTCCCTGATAAAGATACCAACTTCTTCAAAAAGGTCATGTCTCCGCCCCTGGTAATCTGGCCTTTTCTGAGGTTCTCGTGGTGGTGACCAGTGCAATGGCCCAGTTGAGAGGACTGTGCGATATCTTGCTCCAGGACTCAGCCCAGCTTATGGCAGCTCCCTGTTGGAGATGTTGGAGGCACTGGGAAAACTCCTGCACATCACCCACACCACCACAGGTATAACACATGGTGAGGTCACTGTGGTGATAGCAGAGCCTTCCAAGGTCCTCTGTGCCATCTCATGGAAAATCTCAGATCCACACGTGGTTTCTACTGAAACTCAGAGATCTGCTGCCCGTAGCCCCGAGGAGCCTGGGCAAGCTCTCTCTGCACCGCTGTGTGCAGGCATCACCAAGGTGCCAGGAGCAGCCAGCTCCAGTGTCTTCACACCACGTGGCAAATGCTACAGGCATGGTTGATAACCTAGGTTTTCTTTTCTGGAACAATGGATACATTTTAGGGTTTACTGAAATGAAAAAAAAAAAAAAATTAAAAGACTCAAATGATTAAACAATCTTCCACTGAGGTTTGTACTCAGTGAAAACTAGATCATTCTTATAAACAGGCCTGTCAGCAAGCCAACAAGTCATGGGGAAAGGGTGAAATTAAGCCATGAATTGAAAACTTTTTTTATGTGGAAACCTGTAATGCTTTCAAAATGGAAAGAAACTAAGAAAACACCAACTCAATAAAATCTGGGGAGAGGCAAATTAATGAACTATTCTTACAGAGGTTACCCCTTTCTTGAAAAATTCACAAACACACTGATTTCCTACTCTGTAATTTAAAAGGCACAAAAAATGTTCTTGTTTCAGTAACACCTTCCATCCCGGGCTCTGTAAGCGCAACAAGGCTGCCCAATAGTGCCAGCAGTTACCTGCACCAGAGTCTTTCTTCCATTTAGCTACGTGTTGCACTCTCACACACATGGCATAGCCCAGAGATGTTTTGCTGGATTTACCAGGTTAATTCTGAAGTCTGATCACATGAAGCTGTGGCAGAGAAAAATAAACTCAAGACATCTTAATTCAAAGCCCAAAGACATAACCTTCATGGAAAGCAGTTTGCACTGCTGAGAATAAATCTCTATCTCTGCTCATGTATAAAGATCTAAGAATAAATTTAATAATGTTTATCCTTGCAACATGTGTGAAAGTCTTATTCATGAGATGTTTAGCTTTCAGGATAAGCAGATGAGCACTGGCTGCTGGTCTCTTGACTCGATAGAAATGCTCTGAGGTCCTACTAGAGTGAATGAATTACCTTTCCCCTCCCTGGACAGTAAAGATCCATTGCCTATAAGAATTGCCAAGCCCAGCCCCACTCCTGTGTGCCAGGATGCCTCTGTTTGCCCTGTCCCAGAGGGGTGGCATCACCTCATCCACCACCATTCCATTTCCTGCCTGCTCTTCCCCAACACATCTGCTCTGCTCACCATATCTCCTGGAGCTGGGGCTCCTCCATACTTCTCAGGAGCCTCTGACAGCAGGGTCCCACTCTCCTGCTTGGCTTCATCATGGTGCTTCAGCTGCAATCCCTGTGAGCATCCCAAGGAGAGCCTTCCACCCACCAGGCCAGCACAGTTCCACAATCCAAGGGGCATGTGCACAATCTCCACATGCCACCAAGTTCATGCCAGTTACACTACCAGGGCAGATGTTTTGCAGTCAACCCTCTACTTCATTCCAGAAACATTTTAATTCATGCTGTCCGTGTTGCAAACCCTGCTGCTTCCCTGTGGTTTGGAAGGAGCTCTGACAGGTTGCTTCTTTTAGGGAGATCATCTCTTTGAATTTACAGCTCATAAGGGTTTAGGTTTTATTAATACTACTGGGAGTGGGATTTTTAATGCTAAATAAGTCTCAGTCTGAGTCAAGGAAGCCAAGTATCATGGGCGGCATAGAGAAGGATTCACAGAAGTTAAAGAGGTTTCCTTTAAAAAAACAACAATCTGTGATTAATCTCCTTAATGCAAAGAGCATTTTCTGTGACATCAGTTTAATGAGTCAACACTTTTGCCACAGTGCTGCAAAGTCCTAGTCCTTCCACTCATCCAGCTCCTGGAGTCCAGAGAATTTCTGTTTTTCACTCAGAATAAAAAGTGCTGAACCCCAGGGGGAAGGAGAATAGGTGGAGAAGGGAATGAAAGCCCCCCAGGATGCCATGTAAAGGGACTCCAAAAAATCACCATTCTCACACCAGACTTGAGGTTTTGGAGCCCCACCCATCCACCTACAAACCTGTGCCTACACCAGGCTCTTCCCATCCCCTACCCCAAGATCCCTCCATGCCATCTGACGACATCGAGGAGGGCTGGGAGAGCAGGCACGAGCCCTTCCACGGGGCTGCAGTGCTGCCGCGTCTCAAGGACGGGGACACGGGGACTGCTGCAGGGACAGGCAGGGCTGGGTGTGGGCAGACATGCACGGTGGTGGCCGGGCAGTGATAAACATCCCGGCCACAGATCTGGCAGGCGGCACCGGCAGCGTCGGGGACAGGCAGGCGAGTGCTTATCAGGGCGTCGCAGCGGGCTCCTTGTGCTGTGCCTCCGAAGAGCTATCCCGCAGTGAAAAATTTCAGCCAGGCCTGACGCGAACTGAGAGCAGATGGACAGAGGCTGGAAAGCAGATGGAGAGAAGGAAATTTGGACATAACTTGAAGGCCCTGAAGTGTCTCGTTAGGAAAACAAACATCACAGGCAGCTGTCTGAGCGGCAGACCAGCCTGCAGCCAGCCATGAATGCAAAGGTGGAAAGGAGAGGATGCTAAAGAAGGCAAAGCACTGCTGCCATTCATAAGCAAGTCACAACCTGCTCCAGTCACCAGTGGGGTCGAAGGATGGCCAGAGCTCCTGAGAGATATGATGCACCTTGCCTCAAGCTTACTGCCTGCCCAGGTGCAGGCAGAGATGGCAGCTTTTCTCAGCTCTTGAAGGCATCCAGCCCACATCACTCCAAGCGAATAAAGCCAGGAAAGGGTGGGATATCTGTCAGCCCCTGAAACAGCCCGCCTTCACCTCACACCGCAGCAGAGCACTCCTAGGGGGTTCTTTCACCTCACACTCTCAGCCAGAATCCCTCGTGCCAGCAGCCACCAGGCTGGTGTCTTGTCCCTGCGCTGCCTGCGGCAGCTGTGCCCAGAGCAGGTTCGGTGGTACTGGGCCACAACAACGCAAGCTCCTGGGTGGCTTGGCAGGCTTCTTATCACCTCCACCACCCTCCCTTCCCTGACTTCTCTCTGTCCCCACCACCCCGCAGCAGCCCCACGGCTGTCCGGGGGCAGCAGGACTGCACCTGCACTGGGGTTCAGCAGGTGGGTCCCCCCACGACTTGTGGCCCTTAGCCCCGCGGCTGCCACAGCTCACCACACTGCAATGAGGGCGGGAGCTGCCTACTGGAGAGCAGGATGGCAAAATGGGGGAAATGGGAGCGAGTTTTTGGTCTGTATATTGGTTTCTACATCCCTCTGCTGGGTAGTCACTACAATTGCTAAATTATGTGGCAAAGAGTCGCAGCGGTGGGCAGGGACAAGGGCTGGCAGGGAGGAAAAAACCCCCAACATGTAATTTTTTAAAAAATGCCAGTGAAAGAAAAATAACTTCATCAAAATTTGCCAGTGTGGAAGATCTCCACTGGCCCTACGGCCAGTCAAACTGGTGTCCCTGCTAACGTCCCCCAGTCCTGTTCTGCCTGCAGGGTACAGGATCAAATCAGAGATTTTCAGCAGGACAATCACTGAATGAAAAATAAGCTGAGAATCCTTGCCCTGCTTTTCTAGATATGTGGATATAAAGCATATATATATAAAAATAGACATTTCAGATCAGAGGTTTTTTAGTCTAAGTTCAGCCAAAGGTTTCACGCACGTTCTCTGCCATGTGTGTTGTGTGTCTGGGTTTATCCCCAGCCGGCAGCTCAGTCCCCCCTCTCTCACTCCTCCCAGCAGGATGGGGGAAATAATCAGAAGGGTAAAAGTCAGAAGACTTGTGGGTTGAGATAAAGTCAGTTTAATAGGTAAAGCAAAAGCCACGCACACAAGCAAAGCAAAACAAGGAATTCGCTCACCACTTCCCAAGGGCAGGCAGGTGCTCAGCCATCTCCAGGCAGGCAGGGCTCTGTCACATGTGATGGTGACTTGGGAAGACAAACGCCATCATGCCAAACACCCCCCCTTCCTCCTTCTTTCCCAGCTTTACACGCTGAGCGTGACACCACAGGGTCTGGGGTCGCCCTTTGGCCAGCTGGGGTCGGCTGTCCCGGTGTGTCCCCTCCCAACGCCTTGTGCCCCCCCAGCCTGCTCCCTGGGGGGGTGAGGAGCAGAAATGGCCTCGACTCCCTGCAAGCCCTGCCCAGCAGGAACTAAAACACCCCTGCGTTACCAACATTGTGTCCAGCACAAATCTGAAGCACAGCCCCATACTAGCTACTGTGAACAAAATCAATGCTGCCCCAGCCCAAACCAGCACATGGTATTAACCCAGCTATATCTAAGCAGTTCATACAGATAGATCAATTGATTTTATATAAATATACATAGAATGACCTGAAATGACAGGTCTTTATATACAGCCCCCAAATTGAATAGTACAAGAAATGTGGGTTCAGGGTGTAATTAGTGCTTTGTCTGGGCGCAGAATGGATGGCATTCCTTCTGTGACCTTCCTTGGGGCAGGCAGTTCCTCCACCTGGAGTGGAGAGGGAATTCTTGCTGGAGTCTATGACCATGTAGGAGATGCAATAGTCCACATAACATCAGCCAGTGCTACTGGTAAGAACAAACACTTTCAGAGCCCAAGGATATCCATTTCTCCCTGGATGTGTAAGCCCTAGCTGTATAAACACCTGTTCAGACTGACTCTGGGTGCCCCTGCTCAGATGGAGGGTCCATTTCAGAAGAAGGGGCAAGAGACTGAAAGCCACTAAAGCCCACATGCAGCTGTGCTTGGCTGCTGTCCTGAACTGGGCATTTCAAAGACCATAATCAGAGGGGACCCACATATTGCAAAAAAAGCAGTAGAAAAAAGTCACATTCTAGCCACTAATCCACAGAAACAGTCACAGTCAGTTCAAGGGGCCCCATTTTGGTCCAAAGCCCAACCTGGTGCTCGTGAGACAGTGGCTGGGCTGACTTCACCTGGTGGCTCTGAAGGAGCTGCTAAGGCACAGCAGATGAATGAGCTGCATGAACAACAGCTTCTGGGAGCTGTTAACATCTCCCGTGCCTTGGCTCACTTAGAGACATTTTTTAGTTTGTGCTGTGACTGGATGACAATAGCTCTTGGAGCTCTCATGTTTTAACAGGTTATTGCAGCTGGAGGATTAAAAATCCATAGGAAATCATCCATTTAAAGCACGCTAATTTGAACGGCCTGTCTCTGAGACAGCTCTTCTTTGTCAGTCTGCTTTCTTCCCCCCATCCTATGGAAGAGAATTTTATCCCCTGCAATGCTCCTTGACACTGAATTTTGGGGAGGAGAAGCCATCTGCAAGGAGGACCAGTGTAGGCAGACCCTGCCAGACAGCCGCAGGGAGACCTCAGGCCCTCTGTTCTCCCTAAGCCTCTGTTCACCACAAACAGAATGAAGATGCAGGTACATTTGCAGCGAAATATCCAGTGATGACGGGTATGAGCACAGCAGCGAAATACCCTATGAGCGCAGTACCCAGATAGTCCTGCCGATGACCTGAGCTGAATCTGCCCACGTTTTGCATGTGAACCTAGACTTGCCCTCCAGTGTCAGTGCCTATGGGATTCACACAAAGGAGCTATGGGAAAACAGAAAACCAGCCAGGCTGCCAGCCTGCCCATTTTTACCTCCTGAATAGCACCCGGGTTCAGAACGGGGTTCTCCATCAGAGAGATGTGACAAGCACGAGGCGATGGGAGAGGGAAGTGTAACAGAAACAGTCAGGCACTTGACAGCAGCATTCTGAGATGCCAGTCTTGCAACAAACAGCTGGTGCATAACAAATTCATGATATGCATATTTTATACTGTTTTCACGAGACACCCGCATATGGCCATACCCGCTGCTGGCAAGACTGGAGAAAGAACATGAATTTCACACTGAGGGCTCCTCTGACAACAGATTATAGGAACTAATCACTAGCCAAATATTAGCCCTCAACAAGACAGACAAATTACATGTGATACTTTTTATTGGACCAACAATAAAAGACCATAAAAGGTTACTAGTGCTCTGCTTCATATCTCACAGATTATGATTAATTACAGACTTCAAACCTTTGTAGAGAGAGATTAGAGCCTTTCACCCTTAGGAGGAAAAAAGATGAATTGTAATTTCTTATGATGCTCCCTCCCACCTTCCACTGTGGAAGTGGTACAGAAAGACTGTAATACTTCTTTCTCCATTGTCTTAAGTGCCCAGGAAAAAGCACCAAAGGTCTGAACTACAGAGCTGCAATTTCCAGTTCTGCAGCACCAACTCATTTGGCAGTTTGGGCCATAAAATAATGCATTTGAAATGTTTATCCTGGGCTCCCAGAGGTCAGGAACACATGTCCCTCAGTGTGTGAGAAAGGCTATTGATTCAGACGCTGAACCTGCTGCTGTGTATGACCATGTACATCAGGAATAGGACTGTTAAATCAAGGGCATAAAAATAATAGGACACAACAGAGATAGACCAGGGAAATAGCCAGGGACCATCGATCCAGAGGATGAAGAAGATAACTGGATCTTATCTGCACCTCCTTTGAGCAACATCCAGCAGCCTGCCTGGACTGCCTAAGAGGTGAGGGGTCATCTCTGGTCACTATGTCACTGTTTTACAGGCACTTCTCACCTTCCAGGGTTACCAACAGACCATAAGGAAAGGAATGAGACAGCACAGGGCTGAGGCCATTCTAATTACAGCCATGGCTGGTCAGATAGGTCCCTAAATGTCCTTGGAACAGGGGAGTTTTTGTCATTGTCCTTCTAGGCACCAGGCTGGTCCTAACCCAGCCATCAAGCCCCCCAAGGTGGAAGAAGGCTAGAGGAAGAAGAAACAATGTGAAAAACAGATAACTGATTACGGGGAATGGTGAAAAAAGGGCAGGGGGGTGAGAAGGATTTCAAGGATTTGAAAATGGCTTGAGGGGCCACTGCAGGGTGACCCGGAGCACAGCACCCAGTGAGACCATCTATTCCTCCTCATGTACAGGAACAGGAAAATGAAACAAGGCTGCAAGATCCTAATATGAATCCTCCCTTGCTTTCCATGTGGCCTCAGCAAATCTCCCTCTGTTGCCACCTGCCAGGAGCTTTGAGGTGTCCTCCCAGGGAGGGCCATCATACAATGGGGGCCCTTGGAAGCCTGAAAGACCCACCAGCCAGACCCACCAGACACCACCCACCACCACTGTGTATCAGTATCCCATGGAACATGGGGCTTCACATCCTACATGGCCACATCCTCTGTATACTTCTAAACAGCATATGAAGTGCAGTTACTTCTTTGGAGAAATGGGCACTGCACATGTGGAGATACTCATAGGGCTCCTCTGGTGATGGATATGCTCAGCACATGTACGATGGAGAGCTGGCCTGCAGGTCCCCGCTGCCCCAGGCCCAGGCGGCTCTGCTTGCCCCAGCAGCAGGATGTGCTGTTGCTAGTAACAAGCCAGACCAAGCAGAGACAGAATCAGGCACCTGTCTCTCCCTTCCCTTCTTAGACACCCCCTTGACACAGCAAATTCATTCATAGTGTCATTTGTCCCTTTCCCAACCCCTCTCTCTTCTGCATTGCTTTGTGTCTTACTCGCTTGCGGATTTTTTCCAACCTAACACTGCTTTTGTCAGTGCTTTTCCCTGACTGTCTCATTACAGAAGGACCACCTCACTCGTTTGCTTTTGTTTGCTCCTGCTTGTCATCCCAGTGCTCAGGATGGGTAGGTCCCAAGTTCAGTTCTTTGCATGCACAAAACCAGGCCAAAAAGTGCAGGGACTGCCTCTGCTCAGTCATGCTCCATATGGCCCTTAGCTGAACAGACTGGTTTTTATCCATTTCTAGGTCATCGTGTGGGGAAATTCTCCCAAGAAAAGGCAGTGATTATAAACAACAGCTGAGGTCTCAGAGATCAGAGGATGCATGGACAGCACTTTTGTCATGAAGAATTTATTTTCCCTGTTGGAATGGGGAAAGAAATTCCTTACTAAAGGGCAGCGACATTGAAATGAGTGTCATCACCTATGAGAGAGCAGCTTATATGGGCTATGAAGAAAATATAGAACTGCATTTTTTTCAGGAAACGCAGTTATTTAAGGCTCTGATCCTGAAAAGCATCCACTTGAAGGGAATCCCTTAAGAACAGGCTTAGCTTTCCTTTCTTTCCTTGAACTTCAGTCCAGGAATCCACACTATCTTCAACCAAGCACAAGATGTTTTAGCAAGAACTATCTCCTTGGGTTATTTCCAGCAAGTCTTAGCATGCAGCTCTCATACTTCATAGGTGCCAGCACAGACAATTTCAGATGAATGCTTATACCCAAGGTTTTCAAAATTTGGGCCAGTGACTCATCATCCTCTTATGAGAACAGAAGTGGAAAACAACAGAATATGACTGTAGCAGGGAGAAGGCCTTTATAATCAGACATTATAACCTGCAGTTATCTCGGAGAAGACACAAATCACTTGAATGGATTTTTTCATTTTGTAAGTTCTTGGTAGGAGGAGCCATCCTTTAGTTTTGTGTACACAACACTCAATGCGGTGGTATTGCTGTTATGGGAGAGTCTCAGATACTACTACGCTTTAGCAATAAATAGCTATAATACTTTTCCCACTTTCTGAGAAAGCACTGGTGCTTCAGAACTTGTCTAAACAGAATAGCTGAAGGTTGAAGACTGAGTGTGAGATACTTCCCAACTCTTCCAGGAAAGCTTTTATTTCAGTAGGCTCAGGGCAAGGTACAGCATAGCTTGTGGTGTTCCCCTCTGTGCCAGGCTATTCAGGACAGAAAAAAAAACCTTTTGAATTCTCTACACAGAACTGATTAACATTACAGCCTGGCTAATGGTTGAATTTACCTAAGTCAAAATATCTCCTGGTGATATTGTATGAAAAAACAACATCAGGCCTGTAAATTAGTGTAAGTCTTTCTAAAACAGTGAACTCATGAAATCTTTCAAGCACTGTCCACTGTAACAGAAGAGGTCACTCACTGTCGCACATTATGAATCAAGCTTTTATCAAATTAGAATAAATAAGACTCAAGAGACTTCCCTCACTTTAACTCAAACCCAGAAGCTGCTTTACTACAGGTTAACTGAGAGCAACGTCCTGAAAACTGAAGGCAGTCATGGTGTCTTTGGTGGGCTGTTACTGACATTGATGCTCACAGTATTGTAGCATCAGGTGAACTTGAGCTGCTTTTTCTGTGGCTGGGAAAACTCCAGGAGTACGAGTAAATGTGCCCTTTCCACCCTAAATATTTAAATTGTATAGCGTACAGTATTAAAATATTGTATGTATTAAAGATTTTATTTCTATCAATGTACAAATCAGAGTATACGCTATAAAAGTGTTAAAATGTGAAGCCCAGCAGACTGAAATTGCGGGTTTATTAATATGTCGTGAGGATTTTTCTAATTCAGAGCACATACCAAAGGAAAACCAGGACACAGAACTCGGTAACTTCGGGCTGCTACGACGGTCCGCTCCCATGCACCCGTGCCTAGAGAGCAACCCCCAGCAGGCCGAGCTGGAGCTGCCCGCCCGCCTTCCCGCCAGAGCCCGGCGCCGCCCAGCCGTCAC
>NW_020799266.1:50188-61913 GCF_003259725.1 Athene cunicularia | reverse complement strand
CGGGGCCGGCTCCTATTGTCCCGGCCCAGCCCGCGCGGCCCCTCCGCCCCGGGAGCCGCGGGCGGGCGGCTGACTGGGCCTTTATCCTTCCCGCAGTTACGGCTTCGTGGAGTTCGAGGACTCCCGAGACGCCGACGATGCCGTTTACGAGCTGAACGGCAAGGACCTGTGCGGGGAACGCGTGATCGTGGAGCACGCCCGCGGCCCCCGCCGCGACAGGGACGGGTACAGCTACAGTAGTCGCAGTGAGTACGGGCCCATCGTTGTGCGTGGTTATTCGGCTGCTTCGGGCAAGGGGCAGGAGGAGGGGAGGCGGCTCGGCTGTGTTGGCAGGGCAGAGCCGGGGGTGATGGTGCGGCTGGGACCGAGTCCCGTGGGGCGTAGGGGGGACGGGGGTCGCTATCTCGGGGAGCACGGTGGCGGGGGATGCCGGGTGCATCGCTGGGAGCAAGCTGTCTGCTGACTTAGTGCTGCAGATGTTTTTCCCGGCACCAGCGCTGCACTCGGATATCCCCTACGAAACTTAAGAGGGCAAATGGCGAAGTAATTCTGGCTGTAGATATACGGCCTTCTAAAAATGGTTTCTTGTTAATTAGAAACTATATGCTCCCTTAATGTAAGGGCTCCAGTGTTCTTGGGAGCATTTAGATGAAACAGTGATGTTGCATCACTAATGTTAATGAGTAAATATTGTTGCATAATTGGGGTAGAAGCACTCAGCTGTGAACTTTCATGTGAATGTTTCAGTTGAATATATAGGAAGGGTGGGGGGAGGTTTTCAAGCAGGAATCTGTTGTACTAAGTGGGGGATATTGAAAATATTTCTGTGTTCAGCTAACTTGTAAAGCTTCTTGAGCTGAACTATATAGAACTTAACTGGCCTAGTACTGTAATTAAAAGTACTGAGGTGCCTCTTACAGTAATCTCGAGAAGCTTGGTATTTGGGGGGGTGGGTATCTTTCTTTTTAAAAAGAATCAAATGTATGTTGTTTAAAACTGTTGCATGTTCAATTCAAACTTTTTAACAAGTCCTTGATGTTTCAATTTAAAAGTGACCAGTGGGGCTGAGGCTGTGTCCACTGAGGCTAAGATGACTGCCTTTCCTGATTGGCCATGGCTTTTCCATACATTGTGTGACCCTTGCCCTATGACCCTTTGGCTGACCTTACCGGAAGCCATGACGACAGCAGCCTTTTGCCATTAGACGCAGGGTGATGGTGAGGATTCCAAGGGTTAGACAAAACTGGTTAAACTGAACTAGGTGACTGTTACCTTGCGTGTTTTGTGGCCAAACCACCACCAAAAACCTCATACTGTGATGTAAGTACTTAGTGTAACTAGTAAACGTTTTTGTAAAATGTAGAAATGCATGTAATCAGTTAAGTTTTATATTTTACAATGTTCTGTAAAATAAAACTTAGCAAGGTGAATCTAATAAGGAGCAGTCACTCTCTAACAGATCTTAGGAGTTCAGACTTGTAGGATTTTAGTCTGTTTGATTTGCCATTAATATAGATTATGGCAAAATTGCGAAGTTTATTGGAGGCTTAGAGAAATAAAGTCCTACTCCAGTAAATATAACTGTTTAACTAACTTTTTCAGAACATTTAGTTTTCTTCATGCTAGGAGACAATCTAACTTTATTTCTTTGTACAATAAAGGTGGGGGTGGTGGCGGATATAGCAGTCGGAGACAATCTGGAAGAGATAAATATGGACCACCTGTTCGTACAGAGCACAGACTGATTGTTGAAAACCTTTCCAGTCGCTGTAGTTGGCAGGATTTGAAAGTATGTATTGATGTTCTATCATAGAGCCTGTTGTGACTAGCAGGAAGCACCAACTTCCTTTGATATCAATGTTCATTTTGATTTAAATAGATGTAATTGAAGTATTTGTGCATGAATGTTTGTGTGCAATTAATGCTTCTTGTGTTTGCTGAGACTTGTCTTAAGCTAATGTACTTGCAGAGCATGAGCATGTGGCATGGTTATAGAATTCTTCATCTACTCCCTGAAGGATTTCATGAGGCAAGCTGGTGAGGTGACCTATGCAGATGCTCACAAAGAACGTACAAATGAAGGAGTGATTGAGTTCCGATCTTACTCAGACATGAAGCGTGCCCTGGAGAAACTGGATGGCACAGAGATAAACGGAAGGAAGATCAGGCTGGTTGAAGACAAGCCACGGTCAAGCCATAGACGATCTTACTCTGGCAGCAGGTCGAGGTAACTTCTGGGACATGTCAGTCTCAGCATCAGGGCTACTTACACTGTTTAGGAAGAAGAGGATGCCTGAAAATGGAGCAGGAATTATTTTAATGTAACACAGCAAAGTCAGTTTGGGGGGGTTTCCATGCATGAAACATAAGATACAATTCATTGACGGTATATCACATCTAAGTGGATTAGTAGTATGTCTTGATGTGGTCATACTTGTTTTTGAGGAGTTGTTTAGCAGCTTTTCTCTGTTAGATAGCATAGTGGCCACACCAGACAGAGTAGGGGGCAAACTGCATTTTAAATGTTTCTAGGTCACGATCTAGAAGACGGTCTAGAAGCAGAAGTCGTAGAAGTAGGAGCAGCCGCAGCAGGTCCCGTAGTGTCTCCAAAAGCCGTTCCCGGTAAGTGATTCGTTGTTTTCTGTTAGTACAGGAATTGCTACTTCCTTACTGATAGATGTTTGCAACTGCTGTAAGTACACTTCGGTACATGCAGAATAAACTCTGTCTCTTCTTGAAAGGTCTAAATCCAGGTCACGAAGCAAAGACCGCTCACGCTCCAGATCTAAAAGCAGGAAGTCTAGATCAAAGAGCAAATCGAAACCCAAGTCTGACAGGGGTTCACGCTCTCACAGCAGATCCAAGGAGAAGTCTGAGAAGTCTCGGTCCAGATCCAGGTCCAGGTCTCGATCTCCCAAAGAAAATGGTAAAGGAGATGCTAAGTCTAAGTCCAGGTCAAGGAGTAGGTCTCGTTCCAATTCTCCGCAGCAGCAGCCATCTGCCAAGGCTCGTTCTGAGTCGCCACCCAAAAGAGCTGCATCGAGGTCCCGCTCCAGATCTCGTTCAAAATCTCGCTCACGATCAAGATCTAGTTCAAGAGATTAAGACTAGAACTCTCCTCTTACGTTGCACACTATTATGGAACATTTTCCTACTTGTCAGGCCATTTAGTGTTACGTTAGTACTTCAGAAGTTGGTTTTTTCTCTTGCAGGAGTGAATGGCCTAAGAACTAAGTAATGAGGCATAAAGGTTTAATTTGTATCCCAGATTTGAAAATACAAGATCGGATGGTGGTACAAAGCAGGAAGTGTCCCCCTTTTGTAGAAATTCAGCTAAAATGTTGATTTTATAGCATTTCTGCAGGAGTAACTTTACTCTTAAGTGCAAAGTGGTTTTTATATTAAAAATAAACAATATAAACAGGCTTAAATCTGGGCTTTTTTGAAAGTATTGTTTTTTCCTATTTTTTTTTCATGGTTTTAGAACTATGGGTATCATTAGCTTACTAGGTTACAGCTTGCTACCAAAGGCAGGATTGCCTTGCTGGGCAGGTCAGATAATTCTCTGGTTTATCTTAACTTCTCGAAGCAGGCTGCAAACTGTATAAACCGGTAACAATACTAGGGAGATTTTAGACCAGCAATAAACTCAAGTTGGAGCATTTGTGTTTATCTTAACTTGCCAAAAGAACATTCCCCCCCATACTGTGACTGTATTAAAGGTACTCTGGAACCTGTATCATACAGTATTGCTGAAAAATCCTACGTTTCAAACTTGAAAGAATGAAAGCTTTCTGACATTTTCTTGCTTGAATATCAAGTGTCACTGTTGTCGGACACTAACGTGTCTCCTGGGTGTGGTCCAAGTCACTAGTATGTTGTATGGTTTGTCAGCCTCTAAATACCTATTGGATATGAAATCTAGGTAAAAAAAAATTGTCTTCCCTCCCTTTTGACTCACTTATGTTAACATTTTGCTTCAGACTAGGAGAACTATAATCCTATTGTG
This sequence comes from Athene cunicularia, assembly GCF_003259725.1. Classification (NCBI taxonomy): domain Eukaryota; kingdom Metazoa; phylum Chordata; class Aves; order Strigiformes; family Strigidae; genus Athene; species Athene cunicularia. The sequence goes on along the minus strand of NW_020799266.1, from coordinate 57,904 downwards.
TGTAAGTCTGAATTTTATTGGAAATGTAATCTCTTTGAGCTAGAGTTCTAGTCTTAACAAAGGCTTTGCTAAACCACAGTTGCCAATTCACTTAAATTGTGGAATAGGACTCATCCTAAAAAGTCCCCTTTATAGCTAAATTGATTTTTGTAACATGCAATAGCAAACATTAGAACTGCCTTGTACTCTTTATACAACGTGTAGTTTGACTTGTATAAAATTAAATTGGTGACTTAAACTTTGTGTTTATTGCAGTGTAATGGGATTCTTTTTCTGCCTCTTGTGCTGGGGAAATCACAAATTATCCTACTTACCTCTTTTTCTGAAGTAACTTTGTTTTACTAAGACACTTGGAGCTCTTGAAGTGCACTTGGTTTTGTGCTTGGGAGCAGCTGGCCAGCCTAGCGCTGTCTGGCACAGTACATTGTCCTTTTCTGAGGGGTGAGTGGATGGATGTGAAGCAGCGCCTCTGCTATGGATTTTTACACCCCTGCTCAGGTGAATTCGATCGGCCACAAGGACCACAACAAGTGTATGTTCAAATGTGACTTGATGCCACAGCTTTTCTCTCCTAGAATTGCTTTATGATCTAAGCAGTTCTCTTTAAAGTTAATACTCAGTTTCTTGCCATTTCCTTGTCATATTTAGAAAGCTTTGCCTCTTGCATATGAGTAGCAGCGTTAGTAAAAGAAGGAATCTCTGAGGAGCAGAGTTAGTTTTGCCTGATGAGCTCACATTCTGAAAGGAACTGGAATGGAACATGGTTACATGATCTCTGTTGCAAGAAGGGGGGGAAGTGTTGCCTTTATGTTGTATATTTTCATAGATTTTCTTTCCCAAGTGGGCAAAAGTGGCTGTATTAGAGCTGCCAAGCTTCCCTGTGATTATTCATAAAACCAGAGTCCTACAGGTACTTCTGGCATGGCTTAAGTCCATGTTTCTGCAGGGTGAATTTAGTACTAAAGTTTTACACTCTGCACCTGGAAGGTGGTGATTTCTGTTTAGTTAATTTGTGATAAGTAATTTTTTTTTCACATTGAAGCTGTTCTAGTTAAGGTGTACTTTAGCATAATGACTAGAAAAATCAGATGCTGTGATCACTGCAGGTAAGACCTCAGCACTGAGTTTCAAATGAGTACTGGGGACTCTACAGAAGACTGCAAGAATAGTTTAATGCAGGTTTACAGCCAAAAGCTACACTTAGGGAAATATTTACTTCCCTTTAACTGTTGACACAAAAGCATTATATCCCTTTGACTTCATTTATGCTGGTCATGGGTAGGTCAGACCATGGAGAGCTGCTGTGATTGGCCTCCAGGGGTCTTCACTAACATGCTGTACTCCCAGAAATGAACTGAACTCTGAGATCAGTAGATTAAGAGGTATATATGCAAATTTTCAGTGTGTCTATATCTTTGTGGTAAGACAACTTATGTTAACAGCTGCTTTTTTTCACATGCTTGTAGATACTAGTAGCAGCTTGTTTCTAAAACATTTCCAGTGTCAGCATGAGAATGTCTTGGCCTTATAGTAACCATTAGCACCCATCTTGGTTAAGGATGCATAACGATGGCTTTTACCAAATATATTCTTAGCTTTCTGAAATGAGGTTGTTATGACAATGGTTATGTTTGAAATCATCTTTATTCATGAATTACAGGGAGGGCCTAGATTAGGTTTAACCAACTTGCCTGTACTCCTTCAAATACTGAAGATTTCTGTTACTGGATCCTCGTGTGATGTCTCCCTTGCCTGCTGTGCAAATGAAGCAGGAATTGCTTGGCATGACTTGCATCCTTCTGGATTTGTTTCCTCTGGAAAGCTAGTCAGGTTTCAGTAGCACCAGATACCGAGCCAGTGCAGGGAAAAGTGCAAGGTTTGTGATAACTCTGAAGAACCCACCAACAAAACCCAAACACCATAATCCCTCCAGCTCTGTCAGCACTGTTTTTTTGTAGTAGTGGAAGACTGTCAGTCTGGAACGTATTTGTGATCACGAGTGTGGTTATTTCTGAGATCTCTTGGTGTTACAAAAGCGTGGTTTGGATAAATGTCTTTAAACTTCAAGTAAGAGTAGAAGACTGTGGAAGACTTGCATGCTTGCAGCTGTGGCATGTGTTTTGCATTGTCCTGCAGTAGTAGCAATAGTTGATGGCAAAGCCATCTGGTGTTGCTCATATCTCAGTTTTTAATCTAACTGCAGAGCCATCTTTTCATGGATGTGCTTTAGTATTAGGCATTCTTTTTTCCCTGGATTTAGTATAACCAATATAAATTTATTCTTAATAAAAAAGAGAAACATCCCTTCTCATCAAGTGTGGAGTGCAGGATTGACTCAAAATGTTAGTTTCCTATAGCAAATTGTGAAGGAGAAATCAATACCATTAAAAAAAATCTCGAACTTGAAATCTGGGTCTGTATTTGGGGTGTGTTCCTAACTTTTTCCCTGTATTTAAAAAAGTATCTCTCCAAGTTCTGTCCTTAAATCAATGACTTCCGTGATGTAGAATACCTGCTTTAAGGTTAGATGTTGGAAATGCCTCTCCCCTTTAGTGTGTCTCACTTAAACCCTGGCAGATAGTAGGAAAGTGTTTCTGATTCATGTCAGGGGGGAGTCAGTGTTCTTCATGAAGAGCACCACCTATAACCTTGGAAGCAAACTGAAATCCTCCCACCGTTTCCCTTGGACAGCAGCGACACTGGTTATCACACAAACAGGGAAATCTATTCAACAAAGTTCATTTTTGCCCAGAGTTTCTGGGTGACCCATCACTTGTGTGTTGAACTTAATCTCCTTGACTGCCTGCATCAAAAGGTCATCAGATGAGAGAATTGTATTTCCCAGCTCAAAAAGGTGTTTTCTTCCATGCTTTGGCTTCTAGCTTAGTGCTCCAATGGAGATGAGAACAAATGCCTAATGCACCTGGTCTGGTGAGGAAGCAAGTGACAAAATGTGATTTATTCCTGATCTAGGTAGGTGCTTGGGTCCCAAAGTGGGAATGAGGTAGTGCTTGAGGGTTTGGGGACTGCACTGAGTATCTAGCTGGTAAGGGTCATTTGATTGTCATCAAAGCCAGTCATGGGGGCTGATGAATACTTCTTTCCTTAGCCTTTACATCCACTACACGGGATTCTCGGAAACTGATAACACAACTAGCTGAGTCCATGCAACTGGTTCTGCTTCAGCAAGTCCCTGTGGCACCATGAAGAGGAATACAGCGTGCTTTAATAGGCAGACAAGCAGGCCTGTTTCATACCCAGTGTTCAAAAATCTTAATAAAAGAGGAGCTGGATGAAGAGGACTTAAAACATGCTGTTGCAAAACATACCCTCTGAAATGGCCATTTACATTACTGAGAGGAAACAGGTACAGTTATCCTAGCTTGCTGTAAGGAAGAGCACAACTTCTGTGTTTGATGTACACCAAAATAAGTAGCAATATCACTGTGCTTAGAGTGGAACTGTGAGTGGCTAGAATGGGTGGCACTCCTTTTTCCTATTATAACAGCACAGCTTTAGCATCCATTTACAAATGAGGGATTACTCTGTCCCAAATGAGATTATAACCATCTCTGCATGAGCCATGGGGAGGGGCGTTTAAAAGATGATTGTACTGGATTGTAAATCCACACATGGAATAATTTGAACTGTTGCCAATTCCTACTTAAATTTAGTTTGGGTTGGCATTGTCACATCCACAGAGCAAACATAAGTCAAAGAACGAAAGCTGGGAAAGTAGGAATTTGGCTCATGAACCTGGAAATCGTGCAAATTTAGCTGAGCTGGTGTTTAGTATGTCCTTGGCAGATGATACAAAATGCTGTGGTTATTTGAAAGAGACACAGTTGAGATGTTGATCAGAAGGTAAAGTTCCTGTGACATAATTAGCAGATCTTTGCTGTGTTTCATGTGCACTTTGTAATGTCTTATTTAATGTGAATAAGAATTACTTTAAGAGGTGAGAAACAAAAGTAATACAAATATTGCTTTGTGAAGTGGCCACTATTAATGGTTCAAGAATTGTAACTATTCTTGGAATCATAATGGTATCTAACATCATGATCAGCCCTTTTCCCCCATGTTTTGTTTTGTGGAAAGAATCAAATAGCAGAATGTGGGCTCTTAACTCTCAAAGCTTATTCACTCATTACTGTTTTTGCTAAATGTGTATGTAGGTGATGTTTTGGTTGTTTCTTGATCCAATAACAAAATGAAATAAACTGCTCTGAAGTGGCTCATAAACAATTACCCTTTTAGCTAGATCTGACCATGACCTGTCTAGGTTGGTCAGATGAACACAGGTGTGCTCCTGCATAAGAGGGAATGGATCACAGAGTTGGCATGATCCAGACCATGGAAAAAGTAGTGGCAATGGGAAGCTGTTTGCAGCTAATACATGCTTTGGGATGTACTGTACAATGGTTTGCACTAATACTCAAGTTTTGAACATGATTCTGGGTGACTCTCTGACTTGAGGGCTACATCCTCTTTTCTCTTGTTCACAGAAAGTGACTTCAGGGGGGTCTACTTTAGAATATCGCAAACACTCATTTTTAAAAATCAGCATTTTTACTCATTTTAAAAGCAAATGCTTAAATTTTGTTCCAATGTTTTGCCTTTGGACAAGAACTGAGTACAGTGATTTCAGTCCAAAATTCTGAAAATAGTGGAGGAAAACTGTTGGTGATGCTGGGGTTGGAGGTGACTGGAAGATGCAGCCTGTGCTGTCATGTGGATGGAGTTGAGGGAACTGTTTGAGCAAATTTATTACTGGTGTGTGCAGCTCCTGGAGCAGGATTATCCTGTAAACATGAATAAGAAAAGTATGTGCTGTTAAGTCAGTAGATGTAAATAGATCACTGCTGATCTGCCAGGTATAATCACAATGTGCAGTTGCACCCAGGTGATCCACTAGTTGAAGAGCAATGTTCCTCCTAGAAATGGGTGAAGCGCAGAATACTTTCCCCTGCGCAGCATTTGTGTTCCTTATTCTGCCCAGTGTCAGCATCCTTGCTCAGCACCAACTTGAGAGGAGAATAATACAGCAAACAGTCTCTCATCACCGTGGCCCAGCAGTGCTGCTGTACAATTAGCCTGGGGACAATGGCAGGGTGCAAGAGCTGCCCTGGGGTGGCATCTCCTCTTCTGCTCAACTCTGGTACAAGCATGGCACTCAGTGTGTGGTAAGTGCTGACAGTAACTGGAGAGATGGGAGAAAACACTTTGAAAGAGCCTATCCACTTACCTCCTTTGTGTCTATTTGCTGATAATTAAGAATTAATGCTCTGAACTGAAAGCGTAATCCCTCATTTGCCATAATTTAGGTGGCAGCTATGTGTGTTTGACAGCCCAGAGCAGAATTGGTTTGTAGTTCTCCGTACACAAAAGTCCCCTAGAGAGTGTGAAACTGAGGCACAGAATTGCAGTGACTTGCTCAGTGGGAATAAAAGCTACGGATGCCAGTTTGTACTTCAAACTTACTGCTGTTGCTTTATGTTTTGTAAGGTCTCTATCAGGCTTTTGGGTCAGATGAGCACAGGACGTGACTGTGGGTGAGGAGTGGCAGGCACAGCCACCTGCAGGTGCTGCCAACCTGTGAATAGCAGAATACGTGGGGATGAATCCTGGCCTAACGTGTCCCAGAGCATCTCTTGTTAAGTGCAGACCTGCTGCAGTCTGCACTAGTTAGGTCTAGTGGTATTAATGCTGCTGCAGAGTCAGATAAGCCATGTCAGAATAAAATAGGAGCATTACTAAGAGCTAAGTTTAAATAAAACTTAATAGAATCAGAGAGTATCTCAAGTTGGCAGTGACACATAAGGATAATCGAGTCCAACTCCCTGCTCCTCACAGGACTACCTAAAACTAAACCACATGACTAAGAGCATCATCCAGGCATGCCTTGAACTCTGACAGGCTTGGTGCTGTGACCACTTCCCTGGGGAGTCTGTTCCAGGGACCCACCACCCTCACAGGGAAGAACCTTTTCCTAATGTCCCATCTGAACTTTCCCTGACACAGCTTCAATCCATTTCCTCGTGTCCTACCGCTGGTCACCAGAGAGAGGAGATCAGCACCTCCCCCTCCGCTGCCCCCCTCGAGGAAGTTGTAGACTGGGATGAGGGCACCCCTCAGCCTTCTCCTCTCCAGGCTGAACAAGTCAAGTGACCTCAGCCGCTCCTCCTAAGTCTTGCCCTCGAGACCTTTCACCATCCTGGTCGCCCTCCTCTGGACACCCTCTGGCAGTTCCCTGTGCTCAAGGTGGGGCCGTGCCCGTGCAGTGTGGAGTGGGACAGTCACCTCCCTTGACCGGCCAGTGGCGCTGTGCTTGATGCACCCCAGGACAGGGCTGGCCCTTCTGGCTGCCAGGGCTCACTGCTGACTCTTACTCAGCGTCAACCCAAACCCCCAGATCTCTTTCCGTGGGGCTGCTCTCCAGCCTCTTGTTGTTCAAGACACTTTATAAACTGAGGTTGCAGAAATGGAAGTTGAGGCACAGGAGGGAGAAATGGTCTGATATTTCATCAGCCAGAAGGCTTGCTGGGAAGCCAGGGATGCCGCCTCTTTTTTTTTTTTGCCTAAAGTACCTGTTTCCTAGGGATTCATCATTCTCAATTAATGATTTTTATTTTTTTTTATGGTAAGTATAACCAGGAACAGGAAACCACTGGGAGAAGGTGAATGCTGGGTTGCTTTTTAAGTGGCTGAATTTCACTCTGTTCCTGATGTGAATTTGAACCTCCCACTGCAGCATAAAGGATTTATATGGGAAGACCTTTTTCTGTCTGTGCCACTTTATTTGAAAAGGGGGAAGAAGGCAGTAGCTGCAAATACCTGTTACTTACTTCCCGATTTTCAGGACCTAATTCTTTCATCAGTCTTTGACTTCATCTTTTCAAATGTATTAAAAATTTCAGAGTACAGAACTCAAGGTGATGGAAATCCGGCAGATACTCATGCTAGAAACAAACAGTTTATTCCTGCACTCCCCACTCCGGGTTCGGTAGGGCAGGAACTGGCAGCTGCCTCTGTCCAACCAGTCCCACACGCACTGAGTGCTGGTCTCAGTGGCTCTTTGTACATTCCTGGTCCTTGTGCTTCCAGTCTTGGCTCCTTCCACTCCCACCTTCTGCAGGTAAGTGGGACAGACTTTGTGCAAGTGTCTAAAAGGCACGTGTCTTGCATGGCCGTAAAATACTAAAGGGCGGCCAGGGAAGCTGCCCTGGGTTTTGACCAGAGCAGTCGCGAAGTGCTGCTTGGCGCCCTGCAAGGGCCAGCGCTGCCTTTCCTCTGGAGAACGACTTCGAACAATCCTTTTGCTTCCCGGTGATATTGGGGATTTTGTTTTCTCGTTCTCTGGTGATTCCTCTAACCCATGGTAAGAGAGCTGAGGAGGAGAGGCTCTGCCTGCTTCCCCGGGGCAGACCGTGGGCCTGGGGAGTGGGTTTGGTCTCCGGGGCCACCCGAGAGGAGGGCACGTTGCCACCAGCGGTGCAGCCCAATTGCTCTACGACCTGGGTGAGGTTAATTAATATCAGTGACCGGGAGAAAAAGCAGCTTCTGGCTGTTACGCTCCCCTGTCCCATCTAACCCGAGAGACAGTGGGAAATAGCGTTTCAGCCGCCCCGCAGCCCCACGCAAGGTGAGGGTGGGGGCCGCCGGCACCCTGGAGCTCAACACTCACCTTAAGGTGCCCGGTGCCAGCCCCGGGCCCCT